>NC_091992.1:115277992-115525271 GCF_044704955.1 Pristiophorus japonicus
AGAGAAGGGAGGGGGGGGAGGAGAGAAGGGAGGGGGGGGGAGGAGAGAAGGAGGGGGGGGGAGGAGAGAAGGAGGGTGGGGAGGAGAGAAGGGAGGGGGGGGAGGAGAGAAGGGAGGGGGGGGAGGAGAGAAGGGAGGGGGGGGAGGGAAGGAGAAGGGAGGGGGGGGAGGAGAGAAGGGGGGGGAGGAGAGAAGGGAGGGGGGGAGAGAAGGGAGGGGGGGAGAGGAAGGAGGGGGAGGAGGAGAGAAGGGAGGGGGGAGGAGAGAAGGGAGGGGGGGGGAGGAGAGAAGGGAGGGGGGGGAGGAGAGAAGGGAGGGGGGGGAGGAGAGAAGGGAGGGGGGAGGAGAGAAGGGAGGGGGGGAGGAGAGAAGGGAGGGGGGGAGGAGAGAAGGGAGGGGGGAGGAGAGAAGGGAGGGGGGGAGGAGAGAAGGGAGGGGGGGAGGAGAGAAGGGAGGGGGGGGAGAGAAGGGAGGGGGGGAGGAGAGAAGGGAGGGGGGAGGGAGGAGAGAAGGGAGGGGGAGGGAGGAGAGAAGGGAGGAGGGGGAGGGAGGAGAGAAGGGAGAGGGAGGAGAGAAGGGAGGGGGAGGGAGGAGAGAAGGAGGGGGGGGAGAGAAGGGAGGGGGAGGGAGGAGAGAAGGGAGGGGGAGGGAGGAGAAGAAGGGAGGGGGAGGGAGGAGAGAAGGGAGGGGGAGGGAGGAGAGAAGGGAGGGGGGGGAGGAGAGAAGGGAGGGGGAGGAGGGAGAGAAGGGAGGGGGAGGGAGGAGAGAAGGGAGGGGAGGGAGGAGAGAGGGGGGGGAGAGAGAGAGATAGAGGGAGAAGGGGGGGGGGGGGGGAGAGAGAGAGAGGGAGAGAGAGAGGAGGGAGAGAGCAGAGAGAGAGAGACAGAAAGGAGAGGAGGCTGAAAGGGCCGGGCCCAGACTTCGGCTTAGACTTACCGGATCGACAGGAGGGCATGGGGTCTGGAACGCGGGTCGGGGCAGAGGGGAGGGTGGTCGGTCGGAGGGGGGACGGGAGAGAGAGAGGAGGGTTGGAGATCGGTCGGTGGGGGGCAGGTAGAGATCGGTCGGGAGGGGGGGGGCGGGGCGGTGGCAGAGATCGGTCGGGGTGGGGGGGGAGCGTGGGAGCTTGAGTCAAGTCGGGTCCGGTCCGGTCCAGAGGAAGCAGGAGCTGGGCGTGGGAGGAGCCTTATCGACGCAGCCCCAGTGAGGCCATCCTGCCAGGGCTCGAGGCTGTGTGTTTCGGGCTCCTCCCACAGAGATTTGGGAGCCTGGAGCTACTGCACACGCGCGCCCACTGTAGCGGCCCTGTGCAGAGGTCCCGGCACTGTTTTCAGCGCAGGGACCTGGCTCCGCCCCGTACAGCTCATGCTGCGCCGCGCCCAGCTCCAGAGGGCCTACAGTGAGCCGGAGAATAGGTACTTTTTTTTTCAGCGCACTTTGCGGCGCGAAAAACGGGCGTCCAGGTCAGGGCTGCGCCATTCTAGGCGCGGCTCGAAACTTGGGCCCAATATATCTACGACTACAAACTGCTGTTTCATACTCTGCTGCACATTCCTTCAAACTGCTATGCAGGCAGAAGAGGTTTGAAGTTCTCGTGAGTTGTGAATAATGGTTCTCATTTCTTCTTGGCTTAGTTATGGTACTGCCTTACCGTGCTGATCCCTGCACCAGAATAGATGACTGGGTATTGTGCTTCCTGAATAGCTGCCGCCAGTAGGTTAATTTTTCTCTTTAGTTCTTCAGGTTCATCTATAATCTAACAAGATAAACCATCTCACAGCATAAAATGAACATTTAACATGCATCCACTCTGCACGAGCATCTTAAAAAATGATGGTCTACAAATTGTTTAAAGGAAGAACGAAGAAAAACTTTGCATTTATATTATGCCTTTCACATCCTTTGGACATCTCAAACTGCTCCAAAGCCATTAAATAATTTCTGAAATAAAGTCACTTCTGTTATTTAGGTAAACACACCAGCCAATTTTAACACAGCAAGACCCCACAAACAACACAGGAGATAAATGACCAGTCAATCTGTTTTGGTGGCGCTGATTGGGGATATATGTTTTCCACCATAGCGGCAGAGCTCTCCTATTCTTATTTTACATTCACAACAGCAGGAACACAGGACCTTGGTTTAACATCTCATCTGAAGTATGGCACATCTGACAATGCAGCACGACCTTAAACTTGCGCTGAAGTGTCATGCCAGATTAAGTGCTCAAGTCCTGAAGTGATAATTGAATCAGTTATTTTCCTATTCTTGAATTCACTTTTTTTAATGTTTATTGTAATAGAATACCTTAACTTTGGCTGATCCTGCTGATATTTACACCACTAAAGGTTGGTAATTGAAATGTAAAATTGAGTCAGTTTTGTTTCATTAAAGTAAAATATTTTAACTTCTAAGTTTAATACTGCATTTATTAAAGGAAGGACTTGGATCTATATAGTGCCTTTCACGTTCTCAGAACATCCCATTGTGTTTTACAGCCATTAAATTACTTTTGAAGTTAGTCGCTGTTTAATAGGGAAACACAGCGACCAGATTGCACACAGCACGATCCCACAAACAATGAGATGAATGATCAGTTAATCTGTTTTTGGTGGTGTTGATTGAGGGATAAATATTAGCCAAGACACATTGTAAACTCCCCTGCTCTTCTTTGAATAGTGCTGAGAGATCTTTTACATCCACCTGAAAGGGCATTACAAAACCTCGATTTAATGTCTCATCACAAGGTGTCAGTCTGGACTACTGCTTGTGGGACGGGGCTTGAACTCATGACTTGATTCAGCGGCAAGACTGCTACAACTGAACCAAGGCTGATGTATTCGGCAGCCCAGTGAGTTAATTCACTATCATTGTGCTTGCTAGAGTGATAGAAGTTGGATTAATATCTGTGATTTCTTTACACATGGAATTTCCAATAATAGTCCAAGCATCAAGGAGAGGAGAGCAGAATCCAGGTGCTTCCCCGAACGACAAGGGGAACACCTACACTTCTAACTACCTCCTCGTGCTGGTTTACAAATTGGCATAAGCCAAAGAAAGCTTGCCTGCCAAAAATATTAATCATGGTGCTGAGGACTCAAGTAAAGGATGAAGGAAATCTGACAGTTGCCTCAATGACTATTGAAAGCGCAACCACTAACATATGAGAACAGGCTATCGTACTAACACGAAGTTGTGGCTCAGTTGATAGCATTCGCCTGAGTCAGAAGGTTGTGGGTTCGGGTCCCACTCCAGGGACCTGAGCACATAATCTAGGCTGAAACCTCAGTGCAGTACTGAGGGAGTTCTGTACTATCAAAGGTGCCATCTTTTGGATGAGATGTTAAACCAAGAACCTGTCTGCTGTCCCGAGTGGATGTAAAAGATCACATGCCACTATTTTGAAGAAAAGCAGGGGAGTTATCCCTGGAGTCCTGGCCAATATTTATATCTCAACCAACATCACTAAAGCAGATTATCTGGTCATTATCTCATAACAGTTTGTGGGTCTTTGTGCGCAAATTGGCTGCCACATGTCCTACATTACATCAGTGACTACACTTCAAAAGTACTTCAAAGCCTTTTGGAATGTCCTGAGGTTGTGAAAGGAGCTACAGAAATGAAAGTACCGGTAGTTCTTGCATTCAGTAGAAGGAACGGCAGGAATTGGTCATAACTGGTTCGGTGCTAAAATTCAGATCTCAAGTTTTTTTTATCATGGTTTCTCAGATTTAAACCACTAATGACTGGGTGAGAAAGTCTGTTGCTGTATATAGCGGATAACTGACTAATAAGGAACCTCAGCAGTCAGCTACTGTATAAATTACCCACCTCTTCCAGTTTCCTCTTTCGTGCATCACTCTTCTGCTTTCGTTTCTCCAACTCCTGCACAGTGTCAACACATGTTGCAAGTACAGTGAGGTCATCTTTTGTTCGTAGTTCTTCTGGTTTTTGAAGGATTTTGGAGACCTGCAGGAGAATCAATTAAGGGGAAATTAGAAGAAATGAGCTATTAGAATGTGGAACATATTACCACCAGTTCCTATTGAAGCCGATTCAATTACACTTATAAGGAAGTTAGATAAATATTTGAAGAAAAATACCAAAAAGTATATAGATAAAGCAAGAAAATGGGACTAAAATAGATAGTTAGTGTGGATCAACTGGCAATACTCCTTAGTAAGTCTAAATCATTTACTGAGAATTTTTTTTTCTACAAACTTTAATTTCAACGGATACATTTTTAATGTTAGCAGGCAGCAGTTCTTTATCGTCCTGGTTAAACTAAATACTGTTTAGTGTGTGAAAGAATGGCATGAAAAATCTCATATGTAAAGAATACATAGTCTAACATCACCGAATAGATGTTTGAAATGGAGTTTTAACTCCTGTGCCAATAAAATAAAGGACAAATTGCACTTGAGCCAACTAATTTTATCATTGCACCTATGCAGTACTTTTCATTAATCATCTCAAATTGCTTCCACAACGACCAAATCTGTCTTGTGTCAAAATGGTCCCTCCAGACACATTCCAAGTTTGTAAACTTTGATATTTTCATTTGTGCAATTGTTTATGAATCATAAACATGCTTACAAACTTATATATTCGTTAAAGCTAGTGCACAAATAGTGAAGACATCAGAAAGAAACTATAATTTGATTGTACTGCTGAATGCTTTTCATACTTCAAATTTCACAAGCCCACAATTACACTTTGCTAAAATCCTATTGACAACACTGCAGTTTACTATCTTTTCCATCTTCACTGTGATCTTCCTGTCCCTAGACAGTTAAAATATTAACAATTTAATACACCAAGCTCTTCACTTTGCAATGAAGCCGAAAAATTACGCTCTTAATAATCTCCTGTGAAACACAGAATAATGTTATTCTATAACATCATAACCTCTGGTGATGATACTGTTAGCATTCAACCTCCTGCCTTCTATGGTTCACAACAATGTGCTTCAAGTAAGTACGAGACACTTAGAGTAGTATACGGAACAGATTTTATGGATACCTCGGTTGAGGGATCAACCCAACCCGGATCAGAGAGTGGCTTTTCGGTTTCAGTATCACTGTTGAAAACCATGCTCCTTTATACACAATGATGCAGAAATTGCAGTCGGAGGCTTCCGGTAGGCGGATGCCTCCAACCTGAAAAAAATCTACGAACTTACCTGGTGGTCCGGGAGGTTCGGCAACTTGCAGTTCTGGGCCTCTACGTGAAGGCCTGCATAGAGGCCCACGTATCCCAGGGGCGCAGGTGTTTCACAAGCGGTCCTGGGATCACGTGGGCCGGCCCAACCAATCAAAGTAGGAGTACTCCCATTCATACTTGTGGTGATAGTATGGTTAGGAATACCTTCAAAAATACACAAACACTTAAAATAAATATTTTTTTAAATCACATTTAAAATCAAGCAAAATGGAATCTAATTAATTATTTAAAACAAAAATGTAATTTTTGAAAAATAAATTTTAACAGGACTAAAAATAAACGTACCATATTGCACAGATTTTTTAAATGTTTAAATTATGAAAATAAATGTATTTTTCGGTCCTTTAAAAGTCTTACGCTGATAAAAACAGGCTTTACGCTTTTATCAGGCGTAAGAATTTCACAGGCATTCGCTGGGCAGAGGTTGTGCAAATAGCCCAACTCTCCACCAGTGAATGCCTATTTACTTCAGATTGGTACAATCTGTCGAGAGGATTCTTGACAGATCACAAGTTTTGGGTTTGGGCACATGCACAGTGCCAGCCTGAAACCGGAACTTGTGCGGTCCCTACAGGCGCGTGCGTACCTGCCCGTATGGGCCGCAAATTGAGCCGCCATATTTTGCCTACATCAAAGGTCCATGTGATAGATAAGACTGCATGAAGTATCTATTCCCAAATCCAACCCCTTATTCTGAAACTATGACCCCTGGTTCTAGACTCCTCAGCCAGAGGAAACATCCTCCCCGCATCTACCCTGTAAGAATTTTGCATGTTTCATTGAGATCACCTAAACTCTCGAGAATGTAGACCTAGTCTACTCAATCTCTCCTCATAGGACAATCCCCCAGCCCAGGAATTAGTCTGGTGAACTTTCATTGCACGCCCTCAATGGCAAGTATATCCTTCCTTAGGTAAGACCACCAAAACAAACAATACTCTAGGTCCCACCAGGGCCCTATATAATTGCAGTAAGACATCTTTAATCTTATGCTCAAATCCTCTTGTAATAAAGGCCAACCATACCATTTGCTTTCTTAATTGCTTGCTGTACCTGCATGTTAACTTTCAGTGAGTCGTGTACAAGGACACCCAGGTCCCTCTGAACACCAACACTTACCAATCTCTCACCATTTAAAAAATACTCTGCTTTTCTATTTTTCCTACCAAAGTGGATAACCACATTATATTCCATTTACCATGTTCTTGCTCACTCACTTAGCCTGTCTATATCTCCTTGAAGTCTCTTTTCATCCTCCTCGCAACTTGCATTCCCACCTAGCTTTGTATCCTCAGCAAACTTGATCAGTAAAACAACGGCTAGTTTAATAATATGTAATGGCGCAGTCACCACTTGCTATTGAATATCACAGAATGTCAGTGCTGCAGAGTTGAAGTTTTAATCTTTGACAAAGCTGAAAGATTGCCATTAATACCTCATTAATATGCTGTTTATTCATGGGTCAGACGAGATGGGCTTCAAACATGTACTCATTACACTAAAAAAAAAAGAGGTTTTCCAGGATAAACATCAATATAGTTAACTGAATTTATTGATGCATAATATTTTTATTGTGGTTGTCTCCAACTTAATTATAGATGCATTTTCTAGCAAACTGAACTGTTAAGTGACTCATACCCACATAATACTGAATATGCTACCAATGACTGTGGCTTATAAGCAGCCCTCAAGTGGGAATAGCGACAGCATACAGCCTGCCATTTGTCAGGAAAGTGATTTGTTTTCACTTGGAAAATGGCATGTTTACTACCTCCAAGATTTTTAATGCAAAACTGGGGTGCTTCGCAGAAAAAAACAACTGCAAGTAGTGACTGTAAATATTCACATGACTAGTTGTGGGATGCAGTCCCATGCTAAATCACTCACATAGAAACAAACATAGAAAATAGGTGCAGGAGTAGGCCAGTCGGCCATTCGAGCCTGCACCACCATTCAATAAGTTCATGGCTGATCATGCAACTTCAGTACCCCATTCCTGCTTTCTCGCCATACTCCTTGATCCCCCTAGTAGTAAGGACTACATCTAACTCCTTTTTGAATATATTTAGTGAATTGGCCTCAACAACTTTCTGTGGTAGAGAATTCCACAGGTTCACCACTCTCTGGGTGAAGAAGTTTCTCCTCATCTCGGTCCTAAATGGCTGACCCCTTATCCTTAGACTGTGACCCCTGGTTCTGGACTTCCCAAACATTGGGAACATTCTTCCTGCATCTAACCTGTCTAAACCCGTCAGAATTTTAAACGTTTCTATGAGATCCCCTCTCATTCTTCTGAACTCCATAACCATTTGGGCAGGTCCAGCCACAGATGGCCACAGAGCGCTTCTGAGAATTGTTCATCCCACCACTACAACATGGTGTGAAGTTTGATAGTAATAAACCATGTACAATTCCCTCCTTTTTTTTCTTTTACTCAACAATTCCCTCCCTTCCTTCCTTCCCCTGGAAACACTGACTGTACACTGCAATACAAATTAATGGGTGTCAGGTACCTTGCCCAAGTGGCTATTATTCACAGCAAGGAGGTATCACAGCTGAGCCCAATTCTATTCTCACAGGTCATCCACAAAAACACGCTTCCAAAAAGAACAATCGGGAACCCTGGCAGTTCCCCCCCCCCCCCGCCGACCCCCCGTAATCCACTGCTCAGCTATATGAATACCCATCCCCACGGCACAGCCTTGGACAACATGGACCACTTTCCATACCTCGGGAGCCTACTATCAGCAAGGGCAGACAGCGACGACAAGGCTCAACACCACCTCCAGTGCGCCAGCGCAGCCTTCGGTCACCTGAGGAAGAGAGTGTTCGAGGATCAGGCCCTCAAATCTGGCACCAAGCTTATGGTCTACAGGGCTGTAGTGATACCCGCCCTCCTGTGTCGCTCAGAGATGTGGACCATATACAGCAGACACCTCAAATCACTGGAGAAATACCACCAACGATGTCTCCGCAAGATCCTGCAAATCAGTTGGAAGGATAGACGCACCAAAGTCAATGTTTTCGATCAGGCCAACATCCCCAGCATCAAAGCACTGACCACATTCGATCAGCTCCGTTGGGCGGGCCACATTGTCCGCATGCCCGACACAAGAATCCCAAAGCAAGCGCTCTACTCGGAACTCCTACACGGCAAGCGAGCCCCAGGTGGGCAGAGAAAACATTCCAAGGACACCCTCAAAGCCTCCTTGATAAAGTGCAACATTCCCACCGACACCTGGGAATCCCTGGCCAAAGACCGCTCTAAGTGGAGGAAGAGCTGAGCACATCAAGTCTCATCGCCAAGAGCATGCAGAAAGCAAGCGCAGGCAGCGGAAGGAGCGTGCGGCAAACGAGACTCCCACCCACCCTTTCCTTCAACCGCTGTCTGTCCCACCTGTGACAGAGACTGTAATTCCCGTATTGGACTGTACAGTCATCCGAGAACTCACTGAGTGGAAGCAAGTCTATGATGACAGGAAATCAAACCTGGGTATTCTGGTCTGTACACTTCAGCTACTCATTCAATAAACTACTAAGCCACTCAATCCTTTACAAGTGAGTTCACACTGCACTACTTCTGGTCCTGGTTATGGAAGTTGTCTCTATGTATTAATTCTTTTCCAAAATGATGCACCATCAACAATGAGACTTTCTTGTGTGTGAACGTGGCATAGAATGGAAATGGGCATGATATTTATTAAGTGTTGAGCAAATTTTGTCTTGTCTTCCATATATATAATATATATATAAAAAAGAAAAATCATTTAAGAATGAATGTGACAATGAAATTGGGGGGGGGGGGCAATTTAGAAGCCCTCTGGATTGATGAATTAAGACAAATTAAATGGCCTACCTCATCCATAATTATAGTGCAAATCTGACAGGAACCACATCATTTGCACATAATCAGCATGGCAAAGGGTCTCCTCTTCCCACAATAGCCATAACAACTTTTCAATCTGCTGATAATTAGTTCCAAAATAACTCAAATGGGGTAAAACTCCAGCCCAGAACTGTTACAGACCAAGAGGTCACAGGTTCGAACACTAGTGCATGCCAAATTAGCCGATCCCGGCTTGGTGACAGAAAGGGATCGACACAACTGAATTATCAAAAAGCGGGGAGAGAAAGGGAGGAGAGGAATTCAAAACCACCCAGCCTCCCCACTTGTGGTCATTGCCCAGGAACCCTTGCAGGAAGTGCACGTGCACCGATGTCCGGCCAGAAGAGGGTTGGGTTGGCCTGGCCGTGGTCGGTCAGGATTCACCGCTAAGGGAAGAATGGTCATGTCTTGGTTGAGTCGGCATGTGCAGTCTAGCTGTACTCTGCCAACTTGCAATAATACTTGACCAGGTAATGTGTTTTAGTGATGTTGATTGAGAGGGTGAATTGAGGATTAACACCCGTGCTCTTCTTCAAAATAGCACCACGGGATCTTTTAAATCCAGCAGAGAGAGAGAGCAGAAGGATCTGTGTTTAACCGAAAGGCAGCACTCCCTCAGCACTGCACTGGAGCATCAGCCTAGATTTTTGTGCTCAGGTCTCTGGAGAGGGGCTTGAACCTTCGAGGGTCATCTGCAAGAGCCGACCTGACCCCCAGTACTTCAGTCTTGTCAGTCACAGCTCACGCCGTGCCTGCCCCAGTTCACCCCATTACATTTCAAACGATTGCCAATTCGGACAAAGGGTCATCGACCTGAAAGGTTAACTCGTTTTTTCTCTTTCCACAAATGCTGCCTGATCTGCTGAGTATCTCTAGCATTTTCTGTTTTTATTTCCAATGGGAACAGAGGAGGGTGAACTGGGGGGGGGAGGGAAGAGGGGGTGAACTGGGGGGGGGGGGGGGGGGAGGGAAGAGGGAGAGAACTGGGGGGGGGGGGAAGAGGGAGAGAACTGGGGGGGGGGGGAAGAGGGAGAGAACTGGGGGGGGGGGGGGGGAGAGAATTGGGGGGGGGGGGAGAGAATTGGGGGGGGGGGGGGAGGGAAGAGGGAGAGAACTGGGGGGGGAGGGAAGGAGGGAAGAGGGAGCGAACTGGGGGGGGGGGAGGGAGAGGGAAGAGGGAGCGAACTGGGGGGGGGGGGAGGGAGAGGGAAGAGGGAGCGAACTGGGGGGGGGGGGGGGGGAAGAGGGAGCGAACTGGGGGGGGGGAAGAGGGAGCGAACTGGGGGGGGGAAGAGGGAGCGAACTGGGGGGGGGAAGAGGGAGCGAACTGGGGGGGGGAAGAGGGAGCGAACTGGGGGGGGAAGAGGGAGCGAACTGGGGGGGGAAGAGGGAGCGAACTGGGGAGGGAAGAGGGAGCGAACTGGGGAGGGAAGAGGGAGCGAACTGGGGAGGGAAGAGGGAGCGAACTGGGGAGGGAAGAGGGAGCGAACTGGGGAGGGAAGAGGGAGCGAACTGGGGAGGGAAGAGGGAGCGAACTGGGGAGGGAAGAGGGAGCGAACTGGGGAGGGAAGAGGGAGCGAACTGGGGAGGGAAGAGGGAGCGAACTGGGGAGGGAAGAGGGAGCGAACTGGGGAGGGAAGAGGGAGCGAACTGGGGAGGGAAGAGGGAGCGAACTGGGGAGGGAAGAGGGAGCGAACTGGGGAGGGAAGAGGGAGCGAACTGGGGAGGGAAGAGGGAGCGAACTGGGGAGGGAAGAGGGAGCGAACTGGGGAGGGAAGAGGGAGCGAACTGGGGAGGGAAGAGGGAGCGAACTGGGGAGGGAAGAGGGAGCGAACTGGGGAGGGAAGAGGGAGCGAACTGGGGAGGGAAGAGGGAGCGAACTGGGGAGGGAAGAGGGAGCGAACTGGGGAGGGAAGAGGGAGCGAACTGGGGAGGGAAGAGGGAGCGAACTGGGGAGGGAAGAGGGAGCGAACTGGGGAGGGAAGAGGGAGCGAACTGGGGAGGGAAGAGGGAGCGAACTGGGGAGGGAAGAGGGAGCGAACTGGGGAGGGAAGAGGGAGCGAACTGGGGAGGGAAGAGGGAGCGAACTGGGGAGGGAAGAGGGAGCGAACTGGGGAGGGAAGAGGGAGCGAACTGGGGAGGGAAGAGGGAGCGAACTGGGGAGGGAAGAGGGAGCGAACTGGGGAGGGAAGAGGGAGCGAACTGGGGAGGGAAGAGGGAGCGAACTGGGGAGGGAAGAGGGAGCGAACTGGGGAGGGAAGAGGGAGCGAACTGGGGAGGGAAGAGGGAGCGAACTGGGGAGGGAAGAGGGAGCGAACTGGGGAGGGAAGAGGGAGCGAACTGGGGAGGGAAGAGGGAGCGAACTGGGGAGGGAAGAGGGAGCGAACTGGGGAGGGAAGAGGGAGCGAACTGGGGAGGGAAGAGGGAGCGAACTGGGGAGGGAAGAGGGAGCGAACTGGGGAGGGAAGAGGGAGCGAACTGGGGAGGGAAGAGGGAGCGAACTGGGGAGGGAAGAGGGAGCGAACTGGGGAGGGAAGAGGGAGCGAACTGGGGAGGGAAGAGGGAGCGAACTGGGGAGGGAAGAGGGAGCGAACTGGGGAGGGAAGAGGGAGCGAACTGGGGAGGGAAGAGGGAGCGAACTGGGGAGGGAAGAGGGAGCGAACTGGGGAGGGAAGAGGGAGCGAACTGGGGAGGGAAGAGGGAGCGAACTGGGGAGGGAAGAGGGAGCGAACTGGGGAGGGAAGAGGGAGCGAACTGGGGAGGGAAGAGGGAGCGAACTGGGGAGGGAAGAGGGAGCGAACTGGGGAGGGAAGAGGGAGCGAACTGGGGAGGGAAGAGGGAGCGAACTGGGGAGGGAAGAGGGAGCGAACTGGGGAGGGAAGAGGGAGCGAACTGGGGAGGGAAGAGGGAGCGAACTGGGGAGGGAAGAGGGAGCGAACTGGGGAGGGAAGAGGGAGCGAACTGGGGAGGGAAGAGGGAGCGAACTGGGGAGGGAAGAGGGAGCGAACTGGGGAGGGAAGAGGGAGCGAACTGGGGAGGGAAGAGGGAGCGAACTGGGGAGGGAAGAGGGAGCGAACTGGGGAGGGAAGAGGGAGCGAACTGGGGAGGGAAGAGGGAGCGAACTGGGGAGGGAAGAGGGAGCGAACTGGGGAGGGAAGAGGGAGCGAACTGGGGAGGGAAGAGGGAGCGAACTGGGGAGGGAAGAGGGAGCGAACTGGGGAGGGAAGAGGGAGCGAACTGGGGAGGGAAGAGGGAGCGAACTGGGGAGGGAAGAGGGAGCGAACTGGGGAGGGAAGAGGGAGCGAACTGGGGAGGGAAGAGGGAGCGAACTGGGGAGGGAAGAGGGAGCGAACTGGGGAGGGAAGAGGGAGCGAACTGGGGAGGGAAGAGGGAGCGAACTGGGGAGGGAAGAGGGAGCGAACTGGGGAGGGAAGAGGGAGCGAACTGGGGAGGGAAGAGGGAGCGAACTGGGGAGGGAAGAGGGAGCGAACTGGGGAGGGAAGAGGGAGCGAACTGGGGAGGGAAGAGGGAGCGAACTGGGGAGGGAAGAGGGAGCGAACTGGGGAGGGAAGAGGGAGCGAACTGGGGAGGGAAGAGGGAGCGAACTGGGGAGGGAAGAGGGAGCGAACTGGGGAGGGAAGAGGGAGCGAACTGGGGAGGGAAGAGGGAGCGAACTGGGGAGGGAAGAGGGAGCGAACTGGGGAGGGAAGAGGGAGCGAACTGGGGAGGGAAGAGGGAGCGAACTGGGGAGGGAAGAGGGAGCGAACTGGGGAGGGAAGAGGGAGCGAACTGGGGAGGGAAGAGGGAGCGAACTGGGGAGGGAAGAGGGAGCGAACTGGGGAGGGAAGAGGGAGCGAACTGGGGAGGGAAGAGGGAGCGAACTGGGGAGGGAAGAGGGAGCGAACTGGGGAGGGAAGAGGGAGCGAACTGGGGAGGGAAGAGGGAGCGAACTGGGGAGGGAAGAGGGAGCGAACTGGGGAGGGAAGAGGGAGCGAACTGGGGAGGGAAGAGGGAGCGAACTGGGGAGGGAAGAGGGAGCGAACTGGGGAGGGAAGAGGGAGCGAACTGGGGAGGGAAGAGGGAGCGAACTGGGGAGGGAAGAGGGAGCGAACTGGGGAGGGAAGAGGGAGCGAACTGGGGAGGGAAGAGGGAGCGAACTGGGGAGGGAAGAGGGAGCGAACTGGGGAGGGAAGAGGGAGCGAACTGGGGAGGGAAGAGGGAGCGAACTGGGGAGGGAAGAGGGAGCGAACTGGGGAGGGAAGAGGGAGCGAACTGGGGAGGGAAGAGGGAGCGAACTGGGGAGGGAAGAGGGAGCGAACTGGGGAGGGAAGAGGGAGCGAACTGGGGAGGGAAGAGGGAGCGAACTGGGGAGGGAAGAGGGAGGGAAGAGGGAGCGAACTGGGGAGGGAAGAGGGAGGGAAGAGGGAGCGAACTGGGGAGGGGGGGGGGAGGGAAGAGGGAGCGAACTGGGGGGGGGGGGGAGGGAAGAGGGAGCGAACTGGGGAGGGAAGAGGGAGCGAACTGGGGAGGGAAGAGGGAGCGAACTGGGGAGGGAAGAGGGAGCGAACTGGGGAGGGAAGAGGGAGCGAACTGGGGGGGGGGGGGGGGGAGGGAAGAGGGAGCGAACTGGGGGGGGGGGAGGGAAGAGGGAGCGAACTGGGGGGGGGGGGGAGGGAAGAGGGAGCGAACTGGGGAGGGAAGAGGGAGCGAACTGGGGAGGGAAGAGGGAGCGAACTGGGGAGGGGGGGGGGGAGGGAAGAGGGAGCAAACTGGGGGGGGGGGGGAGGGAAGAGGGAGCAAACTGGGGGGGGGGGGAGGGAAGGGGGAGCAAACTGGGGGGGGGAGGGAAGAGGGAGCAAACTGGGGGGGGGAGGGAAGAGGGAGCAAACTGGGGGGGGGGAGGGAAAAGGGAGCAAACTGGGGGGGGGGGGGGGAGGGAATAGGGAGCAAACTGGGGGGGGAGGGAAGAGGGAGCAAACTGGGGGGGGGGGAGGGAGTGAAGAGGGAGCGAACTGGGGGAGGGGGGAGTGAAGAGGGAGCGAACTGGGGGAGGGGGGAGGGAAGAGGGAGCGAACTGGGGGAGGGGGGGGAGGGAAGAGGGAGCGAACTGGGGGAGGGGGGGAGGGAAGAGGGAGCGAACTGGGGGGGGGGGGAGGGAAGAGGGAGCGAACTGGGGGAGGGGGGAGGGAAGAGGGAGCAAACTGGGGGGGGGGGGGAGGGAAGAGGGAGCAAACTGGGGGGGGGGGGGGAGGGAAGAGGGAGCAAACTGGGGGGGGGGGGAAGAGGGAGCAAACTGGGGTGGGGGGAAGAGGGAGCAAACTGGGGGGGGGGGGAAGAGGGAGCAAACTGGGGGGGGGGGGGAAGAGGGAGCAAACTGGGGGGGGGGGGGAAGAGGGAGCAAACTGGGGGGGGGGGGGGAGCAAAATGGGGGGGGGGGAGGGAGCAAAATGGGGGGGGGAGAGGGAGCAAACTGGGGGGGGGGGGAGGGAGCAAACTGGGGGGGGGGAGGGAGCAAACTTGGGGGGGGGGGAGGGAGCAAACTGGGGGGGGGGGAGGGAGCAAACTGGGGGGGGGGAGGGAGCAAACTGGGGGGGGGAGGGAGCAAACTGGGGGGGGGGAGGGAGCAAACTGGGGGGGGGAGGGAGCAAACTGGGGGGGGGGGAGGGAGCAAACTGGGGGGGGGGGAGGGAGCAAACTGGGGGGGGGGAGGGAGCAAACTGGGGGGGGGAGGGAGCAAACTGGGGGGGGGGAGGGAGCAAACTGGGGGGGGGGGGAGGGAGCAAACTGGGGGGGGGAGGGAGCAAACTGGGGGGGGGGAGGGAGCAAACTGGGGGGGGGGGAGGGAGCAAACTGGGGGGGGGGGAGGGAGCAAACTGGGGGGGGGGGAGGGAGCAAACTGGGGGGGGGGGAGGGAGCAAACTGGGGGGGGGGAGGGAGCAAACTGGGGGGGGGGAGGGAGCAAACTGGGGGGGGGGGGAGGGAGCAAACTGGGGGGGGGGGAGGGAGCAAACTGGGGGGGGGGGAGGGAGCAAACTGGGGGGGGGGGAAGGGAGCAAACTGGGGGGGGGAGGGAGCAAACTGGGGGGGGGGAGGGAGCAAACTGGGGGGGGGGAGGGAGCAAACTGGGGGGGGGAGGGAGCAAACTGGGGGGGGGAGGGAGCAAACTGGGGGGGGGAGGGAGCAAACTGGGGGGGGGGGAGGGAGCAAACTGGGGGGGGGGGAGGGAGCAAACTGGGGGGGGGGGAGGGAGCAAACTGGGGGGGGGGGGAGGGAGCAAACTGGGGGGGGGGGAGGGAGCAAACTGGGGGGGGGGAGGGAGCAAACTGGGGGGGGGGAGGGAGCAAACTGGGGGGGGGGAGGGAGCAAACTGGGGGGGGGGAGGGAGCAAACTGGGGGGGGGGAGGGAGCAAACTGGGGGGGGGGAGGGAGCAAACTGGGGGGGGGGAGGGAGCAAACTGGGGGGGGGGAGGGAGCAAACTGGGGGGGGGGAGGGAGCAAACTGGGGGGGGGGAGGGAGCAAACTGGGGGGGGGGAGGGAGCAAACTGGGGGGGGGGAGGGAGCAAACTGGGGGGGGGGGAGGGAGCAAACTGGGGGGGGGGAGGGAGCAAACTGGGGGGGGGAGGGAGCAAACTGGGGGGGGGAGGGAGCAAACTGGGGGGGGGGGAGGGAGCAAACTGGGGGGGGGGAGGGAGCAAACTGGGGGGGGGGAGGGAGCAAACTGGGGGGGGGGAGGGAGCAAACTGGGGGGGGGGGGAGGGAGCAAACTGGGGGGGGGGGAGGGAGCAAACTGGGGGGGGGGAGGGAGCAAACTGGGGGGGGGAGGGAGCAAACTGGGGGGGGGGGAGGGAGCAAACTGGGGGGGGGGGAGGGAGCAAACTGGGGGAGGGGGAGGGAGCAAACTGGGGGAGGGGGAGGGAGCAAACTGGGGGAGGGGGAGGGAGCAAACTGGGGGAGGGGGAGGGAGCAAACTGGGGGAGGGGGAGGGAGCAAACTGGGGGAGGGGGAGGGAGCAAACTGGGGGAGGGGGAGGGAGCAAACTGGGGGAGGGGGAGGGAGCAAACTGGGGGGGGGGGGGAGGGAGCAAACTGGGGGGGGGGAGGGAGCAAACTGGGGGGGAGGGAAGAGGGAGCAAACTGGGGGGGGGGGGGAGGGAAGAGGGAGCAAACTGGGGGGGGGGGGAGGGAAGAGGGAGCGAACTGGGGGGGGAGGGAAGAGGGAGCGAACTGTGGGGGGGGGGGGAGAGAAGAGGGAGCGAACTGTGGGGGGGGGGGGAGGAAAGAGGGAGCGAACTGGGGGGGGAGGGAAGAGGGAGCGAACTGTGGGGGGGAGGGAAGAGGGAAGAGGGAGCGAACTGGGGGGGAGGGAAGAGGGAGCGAACTGGGGGGGGGGAGGGAAGAGGGAGCGAACTGGGGGGGGGGAGGGAAGAGGGAGCGAACTGGGGGGGGGGAGGGAAGAGGGAGCGAACTGGGGGGGGAGGGAAGAGGGAGCGAACTGGGGGGGGAGGGAAGAGGGAGCGAACTGGGGGGGGAGGGAAGAGGGAGCGAACTGGGGGGGGAGGGAAGAGGGAGCGAACTGGGGGGGGAGGGAAGAGGGAGCGAACTGGGGGGGGAGGGAAGAGGGAGCGAACTGGGGGGGGAGGGAAGAGGGAGCGAACTGGGGGGGGAGGGAAGAGGGAGCGAACTGGGGGGGGAGGGAAGAGGGAGCGAACTGGGGGGGGAGGGAAGAGGGAGCGAACTGGGGGGGGAGGGAAGAGGGAGCGAACTGGGGGGGGAGGGAAGAGGGAGCGAACTGGGGGGGGGGAGGGAAAAGGGAGCGAACTGGGGGGGGGGGAGGGAAGAGGGATGGGCGGTGGACTGGGAGGCAGGGAGGTTGGGAGTGGGAGGCAGAGACGGTGTGATCAGTGACTGACAGGAGTGAAGTGACTGCACTGGAAGCCACAGGTGGAGGTCGGGGCTGCCCTGTGAGCCGGTGCGGGCTGGAGGGCCCCGTCTCAGGCCCGCTGCTTTATTAGATATTTTTTTTTTAAATCAAAAACACCCGCACACCGAGGAAGATGCAATGCCGGAACCTGACCAGTTTGATCCTGGCCCTCTGCTCCTCCAACACTCGCTTCTGCCACCGATCAGCTGCTTTCCGGGCCTCCCTCTGGGACACACCGGCCATTGCCGGGGAGGCGCCGCCCGCCGCTCACTCGGGCCCTTTAAACAGCGAGAGAGCGGCGCCGGCGTCTCCCCGGCCGCCGCACAGCTCCGCTCCCGCCGCACACCTCCCCCCGTGGCCGGAGTCAGAACAGCGCTCACTGCTGCACCCAGCCCAACGGTGGTAAATCTCTTCAAGGGGAGATGGATCACTGGGCCAGCGAGCTCTGCTCCTCTGCAAAAAATTGATCACAGGACATCAAATATTTTGGATTTCAACATTATTTAGTAACCCCACGGGTTGGTGTGCTATTCTTGACTGGCAATGTTCTTAACCTAATGTCAGGTTATTGATATTAAAGGTACAAGTACAATAAACTGTTATAAAATATACATGCCTTTTTACATGTAACAATATTTTGCACATTTTAAAAAAATTTCTCAAACAAAAGGGATGAGTAACAATAAATTACTCTCATCCCCTCCTCAACTGAAAACAACATTGAAAGTTTGGGATTGTTTACCAAACAAACACATTGTAAGTAAAATTCTCTAATTTATGTGCCGGCACTAAAATATATGGTAACTGGGCAATAATTAGTACATTAAAACTAAAAATTAAAAGCTGTCCTACCTCAAGGTGTCAGCCTTGGATCAGTGGTAGCACTCTTCCCTCTGAGTCAGAAGCATGTGGGTTGAAATCCCATTCCAGAGATTTGAGCACATAATTTAGGCTGACACTCCAGTGCAGGACTGAGTGAGCACTGCACTATTGAACACGCTGTCTTTCAGATGAGTTGTAAAGCCGAGACCCGTCTGTCCCCTCAGGTGGACATAAAACATCCCACGGCACTATTCGAGGAACAGCGGAGGAATTCTCCCTGGTGTTCTGGCCAATATTTATCCCTCTACTAACATCACTAAAAACAAATTAACCAGTCATTATCACATTGCTGTTTGTGGGATCATGCTATGCACAAATTAGCTGCTGCATTTCCTACATTACAACAGTGACTACATTTCAAAAGTGCTTAATTAACTGTAAATGCTTTGGGATGTCCTGAAATCGTGAAAGATGCTACGCGGTTAAAAAACATGGAATTTTTTTATTTCTATCATTTGAAACTGGATTGATTGTAAAGTTTGACAACATCGGAATTTAAAATGGAGAACCTCCAATGAGACTAATTTCTGGACTGACTTTGGAAGGTAAGTATGCAATTACTTTTACAACGATGTACCAGTCCATCATTCATTTCAACATCCCTGCGATCTGATTTTGGAGGATCTGTCTCAGACAGGTTTGATATGCGGCCGTAGCCAATAATAACATGAAGTGGTTTATTACTCTCTAACTTTTTAAACCATTACAGGTTAAATTAAGATTCATTGTTACGTACTAAACATGTCACAAATCTTTGGTTCATTGTAACAACTGGATGGGAGATGGCTACCTTGAAGCCTTGTTTTGATATAATTTATCACAGTCCTGTGGTTACCTCTCTATCTGTCTTTCCTCTTTCAAGACACTCCTTAAAACATACGTCTTTGACCAAGCTTTTGGTCACCTGCGCTAATTTCTACTTATGTGGCTCGGTGTCAAAATTTTAATCTCGTAATACTCCTGTGAAGCGCCTTTGGACATTTCACTACGTTAAAGGTGCTATATAAATGCAAGTTGTTGTTACCATTTTCTACAACTAATCATCACAAAACCCAGTTTTCCTTTTGGTGGAGCCAAGAACACAATTTCACACTATTCTATGTATAATGTTATCTTTTCCTGGCAGATTCTCCCACTCCTCTTTGTAACAAGCTTGGCTTGGATTTTTTTCCTGTGTCGTCCATCTCTCTCTGTGCAACATAAGAACATATGAAATAGGAACAGGAGTAGGCCATACGGCCCCTTGAGCCTGCTCCGCCATTCAATAAGATCATGGCTGATCTGATCATGGATTCAGCTCCACTTCCCTGCCCGCTCCCCATAACTCCTTATTCCCTTATCGTTTAAGAAACTGTCTATTTCTGTCTTGAATTTATTCAATGTCCCAGCTTCCACAGCGCTCTGAGGCAGCGAATTCCACAGATTTACAACCCTCTGAGAGAAGAAATTTCTCCTCATCTCAGTTTTAAATGGGCGGCCCCTTATTCTAAGATCGTGCCCTCTAGCTCTAGCCTCTCCCATCAGTGGAAACGTCCTCTCTGCTTCCACCTTGTCATCCTCCTCATAATCTTATGCATTTCGATAAGATCACCTCTCATTCTTCTGAATTCCAATGAGTAGAGGCCCAACCTACTCAACCTTTGCCCATAAGTCAACCCTCTCATCTCCGGAATCAACCTAGTGAATCTTCTCTGAACTGCCTCCAAAGCAAGTATATCCTTTCGTAAATATGGAAACCAAAACTGCACGCAGTATTCCAGGTGTGGCCTCACCAATACCCTGTATAGCTGTAGCAAGACTTCCCTGCTTTTATACTCCATCCCCTTTGCAATAAAGGCCAAGATTCCATTGGCCTTCCTGATCACTTGCTGCACCTGCATACTATCCTTTTGTGTTTCATGCACAAGTAACTGCTCCTGGGCACGGCCAAGGGTGCCATCAGCCGGTCCAGGCAGCGGGCGGTCGAGGGGGTCGTTCAACCTGACTGCCTGCCTCTCTTCCGCTCTTACATCCGGTCCAGGGTGTCCTTGGAGATGGAGCACGCGGTGTCCACCGGTACGCTCGCGGCCTTCCGCGAGAGGTGGGCACCGGAGGGACTGGAGTGCATCATCACGCCCGGCAACCAAATTTTAATTTGATTTTACGTTTTTAAGTTTAATTTGTTTTAATTGCCGGTGCTTTTAGTGTCCCCCTTCCCTTTTATAGGGGGCACTGGGGAAAAATTGTGATTTTAGTGCCCAAAAAAAAACAAAAAAAAAAAGAAAAAACACAAAAAAAAAACACAAAAAAGGGGAAAAAAAAAAAAAAGGGCCTTGTAAATGTCTGGAGTGTCACCCAGGTCGGGTGGCACCGTTTAATGTTTTATGTTTTCACAGATAAACTCAAAAGAGTTTCATGCACAAGTAACTGCTCCTGGGCACGGCCAAGGGTGCCATCAGCCGGTCCAGGCAGCGGGCGGTCGAGGGGGTCGTTCAACCTGACTGCCTGCCTCTCTTCCGCTCTTACATCCGGTCCAGGGTGTCCTTGGAGATGGAGCACGCGGTGTCCACCGGTACGCTCGCGGCCTTCCGCGAGAGGTGGGCACCGGAGGGACTGGAGTGCATCATCATGCCCGGCAACCAAATTTTAATTTGATTTTACGTTTTTAAGTTTAATTTGTTTTAATTGCCGGTGCTTTTAGTGTCCCCCTTCCCTTTTATAGGGGGCACTGGGGAAAATTGTGATTTTAGTGCCCAAAAAAAAACCAAAAAAAGAAAAACACAAAAAAAACAAAAAAAAGGGGGGGAAAAAAAAAAAGGGCCTTGTAAATGTCTGGAGTGTCACCCAGGTCGGGTGGCACCGTTTAATGTTTTATGTTTTGCAGGTGAACTCCAAAAAGAGTTTCATGCACAAGTAACTGCTCCTGGGCACGGCCAAGGGTGCCATCAGCCGGTCCAGGCAGCGGGCGGTCAAGGGGGTCGTTCAACCTGACTGCCTGCCTCTCTTCCGCTCTTACATCCGGTCCAGGGTGTCCTTGGAGATGGAGCACGCGGTGTCCACCGGTACGCTCGCGGCCTTCCGCGAGAGGTGGGCACCGGAGGGACTGGAGTGCATCATCATGCCCGGCAACCAAATTTTAATTTGATTTTACATTTTAAAGTTTAATTTGTTTTAATTGCCGGTGCTTTTAGTGTCCCCCTTCCCTTTTATAGGGGGCACTGGGGAAAAATTGTGATTTTAGTGCCCAAAAAAAAAACCAAAAAAAGAAAAACACAAAAAAAAAGGAAAAAAAGGGCCTTGTAAATGTCTGGTGTGTCACCCAGGTCGGGTGGCACGGTTTAATGTTTTGTTTTACAGATAAACTCTAAAAGAGTTTCATGCACAAGTACCCCCAGGTCCCACTGTACTGCAGCACTTTGCAAACTTTCTCCATTTAAATAATAACTTGCTCATTGATTTTTTTCTGCCAAAGTGCATGACCTCACACTTTCCAACATTATACTCCATCTGCCAATTTTTTGCCCACTCATTAGCCTGTCTATGTCCTTTGAAGATAATCAATATTGATTATATTCTAACAAGTAGGCTAGATGCCTTCTTAAAGGTGTCATTCTATGCACTTTGCCTCATGCTTTTTTTAGTAGAAAATTATAAGGAGTTTTGCACTTGTGACCTTTTAGCCCAAATATGTTTTGGGATGATGTGAAACTCTACACCAGAACTAAGATTATGGCTTTGGAAGTAAAATCAACAATTTTTATTTATATAGCATCTTTAACATAATAAAACGTCCCAAGGCGCTTCACAGCAGCGTTATAAGACAAAACAGATAAATCTGACACATTGACACATAAAATCAATGAAAATCTTAGCATCATTAGTGAATTTGAAACATTTGTCCAGGTGAGAATATTATTAACTGCCAAAGGAAGAAAAAGTACTGTAAAATTTGTGTTTTATGAATTCTGTCAATTCTTATGAATAAGATTTAAGTAGCTAATATGGTTGTCATGCAGCATTTATATCTGTATCTGTCATCAATATGCGCAGAAATGTTCTCTTTATTTTCATGCAGGAATCCAATGCTTCCTTTGGCTAAGATGGTGGAATTTGGGCTGCAGATACAATCTTCAACAATACTACTCAGTGACCAGCCAACACTGGGCTGTGCTATATGCCAGGATTCCCATTTACCCTCTGTAAAGATAGTATTGCACCATGATGAGGCATTTTGTCCAATATGCAATAGAGAATGGCTGGAACTCCCAGCATTGGCAGGTGTGCTTACATGGCAGGTGGCTCTGAGATTTAAAAACATTAACCATCCGTTTGGGGCTGATATTAAACATATAATGAGTCTTCATTATTTTGTTTCTCTACATTACACACCTGTTTGATCATAATACTTAGTAATTAACAACATGTCGTAAAAATTAAATGGTAATTAAACGAATACATTGCATTTATGTACCATACATGTGGTTTTGGGAACCTTGTGGAATTTGTTCATGTCTCAACATCCGTGACAGAATAAAACAAACGCCTATTTAAAATTTATTGAAAAGAAGCTTTGAGAAAGTTGTTCCACAAATGTACTTACCTCTCTCCCCATTAAAAATAAATGTTAAATATGTGGCATGAATAGAACACATCACATGCTGCAGTGTTTCTTATTGATAGCCTCAGGTGTAGAGATAATTACTCACTCCTGACCACTGACCTCATGCAATATGTTGGGCCAAATACTGGTAAGATACATTTAAAGTGTGCACTTGAACACATAACACGTTGGAAAAGTCTTGAGTGTGTTATGTAAAGTTGGGATCATAGGGCTGATTCCCTAATCCGATGGTTTCAGGAAGGAATGACGTTCGCAGACAGTGCTGGCTGAGAAATCATGGATCAGAGGCCCCAGATATTCTGTTCATATAAATTAGTGGGTGGAAAATCAGAGGCTACAGGTCTGCAATTTCCTGACCTGTGCTCACTGTGAACACTGTTCTTCACCAGGAATTCCCAATTGAGGGAACAGCCATCATAAGTTATGTTGTACAGTACCAATGTTCAATGTATCCAATGCTTTATTTTTGTGACATTTAGGGATTGTGGAATTATTTGCATGCTTTTTTGTGTGAAATGTTATGCTAATTAAGTCCAAGGACTTGAGCATAAAATCTAGGCTGACATTCCAGTGCGGGACTGAGGGAGAGCTGCACTGTCTGTGTAAAGTCCTGTCCCCTCAGTACAGATTCACACGAGGCATGTAGTGAAGTCAAGGTCACTCTGCACCTGCACCTTTATTTCACAGCTCTGGAATGCTGCACTTGCCTGAGACCTGTCCTTTTATACCTGTCTCTTGCAAGTGCACCCCTGGTGGTAAGGTATGCTGGTGGTTACAGGTCAAATCTTATTACAGTCATGTATAGCATGTTAGGATACAGTTATATATAATAATGTAAGATACATAACATCACCCTCCCCCAAGGTCTTATTGTCTTTATAGGTTCAGTCTCTCAGGTGGTCTACGCTCTCGTGTGGAACGTCTGAGTTGTGGTTCAGTTGTTTGTCTTGGTGTTTGTTTTTCTTTGGGTGTGGTTGCTGGTATCTCGCCTGGGCTGTCTGTTTCGATTGGTGTGATTGTTGTTGACTTGCCTGGGCTGTCTGTTGGGATTGCCCTTTCCTCAGGTTGTTCCCTCTGTCTGTCCACCAGGTGTGGTGCAAGTTCCACATTGTAGTCTGCCTCTGGTTCCGCAGTGTTGTTGGTAAATCTGCTTTTGACTTGGTCTACATGTCTCCGGCAGGTTTTGCCATTGTCCATTTGTACTACCAGTAGCCTGTTTCCTTCCTTGCCCGTTACTGTCCCTGCAAGCCATTTGGGACCCCTGCCATAGTTTAGCACAAACACTTTGTCCCCTATCTCATTCCATCTCCCCCTCGAATTTCTGTCATGGTACTCAGTCAGCTTACGGCGCTTTGCCTCAACGATTTCGTGCATGTCTGGGAGGATTAATGAGAGCCTTGTTTTTAAAGTCCTTTTCATCAACAGTTGCGCGGGGGGGGATCCCAGTCAGTGAGTGCAGACGAGATCTGTATGCCAGCAGCAGTCGTGACAGGTGACCCTGCAGCGTGGGACCTTGGATTTTAAGCATGCCTTGTTCGATGATTTGCACTGCTCTCTCCACCTGGCCGTTGGAGGCCGGCTTGAACGGTGCTGTCTTGACGTGATTTATGCCGTGGTCAATTATAAAGTCTTGGAATTCTGCGCTGGTGAAGCACGGACCATTGTCACTGACCAATATGTCAGGGATTCCGTGCGCTGCAAACATGGTTGCGAGGCTCTCCGCAGTGGTGGAGGTTGTGCTTGAGTTTAAAACGGTGCATTCGATCCACTTTGAAAATGCATCTACAACTACGAGGAACATTTTGCCCATGAATGGGCCCGCATAGTCTACGTGCACCCGCGACACGGTTTGGTAGGCCAGGGCCAGGGGCTCAGTGGAGCTTCCCTGGGGACATTGCTGAGTTGGGCACAAATGGTGCACCTTCGGACGCAGAGCTCCAAGTCCGCATCAATACAATGCCACCAGACGTGGGATCTGGCTATGGCCTTCATGAGAATGATCCCCGGGTGCTCGCGGTGGAGCTCCCGGACAAACGCCTCTCTGCCTCGCAGAGGCATGACTACTCAGCTGCCCCACATCAGGCAGTCTGCTTGTAGTGATAGTTCATGCATGCGCCTATGAAAGGGTTTTAATTCCTCAGGGCAGGCATCGCGAGCCTCTGCCCAGTCACCGGTTAGGACACATCTTTTTACTAAGGATAATGTGGGGCGCTGGCCGTCCAGGCTCTGATTTGGCGAGCCGTCATGGACGAACCTGTGGACTCAAAGGCATTGATTGCCATGACTATCTCACAGTCCTGTTCGTCAGACCCTTCCGTGGTCGCCAGGGGTAGCCTGCTGAGCTCGTCGGCACAGTTGTCTGTGCCTGGTCTATGACGCCAGCATGAGTGCCCACAGTTGAATTCGCGCCGAGACGTTGGCGTTTATTGCCTTGCTCTCGGATAGGAGGGACGTGAGGGGCTTGTGGTCGGTTTCTAACGCGAACTTGGCCCCGAAAAGGTATTGGTGCATCTTTTTGATACCGTACACGCACGCGAGCGCCTCCTTCTCTACCATTCCGTACCCGCGCTCCGCCCGCAAAAGTGACCTGGAGGCATAAGCTATGGGTTGTAATTTGCCCGCACTATTGACATGTTGCAAAACGCACCCGACTCCATACGCTGACGCATCGCATGTGAGAACTAGCTTTTTATCTGGGTCAAAGAAAGTCAAAACACTGTTGGAACACAGAAGGTTGCGTGCCTTATTGAAGGCGCGTTCCTGGGCGTCCCCCCAAAACCAATCGCACCCCTTCCTGAGTAGCACATGGAGAGGCTCCAGCAGCGTGCTTAAGTTCTGCATAAAGTTCCCAAAGTAATTGAGTAGCCCGTGAAAGGCGCGCAGTTCTGAGACATTCCGGGGCCTGGGTGCCAGGCGAATTGCTTCTGTTTTGGACTCTGTTGGGCGGATTCCATCAGCGGCAATCCTTCTGCCCAAAAATTCAACCTCGGGTGCGAGAAACAGGCACTTGGATTTCTTGACTCGAAAGGTCTACCCGATCCAACCACTTTAGTACTTCCTCCAAATTACAGAGATGGGAGTCGGTGTCCCTGCCCGTGATAAGTATGTCGTCGTGAAATACAACCGTCCCCGGGATGGACTTGAGCAGACTCTCCATGTTGCGCTAGAATATGGCAGCTGCCGACCTGATGCCGAATGGGCATCGATTGTACATGAAAAGACCTCGATGTGTGTTGATGGTGGTGAGTATCTTGGATTCCTCGGTCAATTCTTGCATCATATACGCAGATGTGAGGTCTAATTTTGAGAAAAGTTTACCTCCAGCCAATGTGGCAAATAAGTCCTCCGCTCTGGGCAGCGGGTACTGGTCCTGTAGGAGACTCTGTTTATGCTAGATTTGTAGTCCCCACAGATTTGTACGGATCCATCAGGCTTCATGACTGGGACGATGGGACTTGCCCAGTCGCTAAATTCCACAGGTGATATAATGCCTTCCCGGAGAAGCCTGTCTAGTTCGTGTTCAATCTTTTCCCTCATCACATAGGGTACAGCTCTGGCCTTTTGATGGACCAGCCTAGCATCCTGTGTGATGTAGATTTTGACTTTGGCCCCATTGAAAGTGCCCACACCTGGCTGAAAGAGATGTTCAAATCGCTTTATAACTGTTGAGCAGTAGGTCCGTTCCTCTAATGACATGGCATGGACATCATCCCATTTCCAGTTTAGTTTTGCCAGCCAGCTTCTCCCCAGCAGTGCTGGGGGGTCTCCGAGGACAATCCACAGGGGAAGTCGGTTCACTGTCCCTTTGTGTGTGACAGAGAGCATGGCGCTGCCGAGGACTGGTACGATTTCTTTGGTATAGGTCCTTAGTTTGGTGTCGACCCTTGTGAGTTTTGACTCTTTTATGCGGTCACAGTTGTTCAAATTGTTGAGCGCCCATGAGAGATTGACTCGCTCCCGTATCCAGCTGCATGTTGACAGATATCCCGTTGAGTAGGACCCTCATCATTATAGGAGGCGTCCTGCTGTAGGAGCAGCGGCCATTGATCGTGTTGACCCGCTGTACATCGGTGTCCCTGTACTGTCCCCAACATCTTCTGGTCCGCTTTCCGACTCATCCGATTCATATACCAGCCGAGCTGCCGTTTTTTTGCACATGAAGGCCAGATGCCCTGTATATTCACAATTTCTGCAAACAGCCTGCTGAAATCGACATCCCCTTGATGAGTGCCCAACCCCACACCTCCAGCACAGACCTGTTCCATTGTTCAAAGTGTTCCCAAAGAATGAGCTGCGTTTGGCTGATCTCTCTTGAGCTTCTCTCAGTTTGTAGTTGATTGCTCGCATTGTGGGTTGATGAGGTGTGACCAGCCGTTCCTGTGGCCCTTGATGGCTTCTGCCTGCTGTCGAGAGCCTGTTCTCCCGGTTTTGTCTGTGTGTGGGGGTAGCAGCTTGTTTAGTGCTGTGAACTTCTTGTTTCGATATTTCGTTAGTTGTCGTACCTGCATTGTAAATCAACTTCGTTTCTTCTTCCCCTACAAAGAATGTCTGTGCAACCAGTGCTGCTGCCTCTAAGGTCAGGTTCTTGGTCTCTATGAGCTTTCGGAATATGCCTGCATGGCCTATTTCTTCAATGAAAAAGTCTCTCAGCATTTCTCTCCTCAGTTCATCGGAGAACTCACATAAACTAGCCAACCTCCGAAGTTCCGCCACGAAGTCGGGTATGCTCTGGCCCACACAGCGTCTGTAGTTGTAGAACCTGTGTCTGGCCATGTGTAGGCTGCTCGCTGGCTTCAGGTGGTCTCTTACCAGTGTGCTCAATTCTTCAAACGACTTGCTTGCTGGTTTCTCGGGTGCCAACAGATCCTTCATTAAAGGATATGTTTTCGAGCCACAGCTGATCAAGAGATGGGCCCTTCTCTTGTCTGCCTTATCGTCGCCTAACCAGTCTTTGGTTACAAAGCTTTGCTGGAGCCTTTCTATAAAGTCCTCCCAATTGTCTCCCGCATTGTACTTTTCATCTGATCCGTTGTTCGCCATTCTGTGGATTCTGTAATCCCGTAACTCGTCGCCACTGTAAAGTCCTGTTCCCATCAGTACAGATTCACACGAGGCATGTAGTGAAGTCAAGGTCACTCTGGACCTGCACCTTCATTTCACAGCTCTGGAATGCTGCACTTGCCTGAGATCTGTCCTTATATACCTGTCTCTTGGAAATGCACTCCTGGTGGTAAGGTATGCTGGTGGTTACAGGTCATATCTTATTACAGTCATGTATAGCATGTTAGGATACAGTTATATATAATAATGTAAGATACATGACAATCGGAAGTGCCGTCTTTCGGATGAGACTTTAAACCGAGATCCTGTCTGCCCTCTCAGGTGGACATATTTTGAAGAAGAGTAGGGGAGTTATCCCCAGTGTCCTGGCCAATATTTATCCCTCAATCAACATAACAAAAACAGATTATCTGGTCATTATTACATTGCTGTTTGTGGGAGCTTGCTGTGCGCAAATTGGCTGCCACATTTCCTATATTACAATGGTGACTACACTCCAAAAATTGGCTGTGAAGCGCTTTGAATCGCCCGGTGGTTGTGAAAGGCACTATATAAATGCAAGTCATTGTTTCTTTAATTAAGTGAAGGGATGGTGCTGGAAGAACTTTTACTTGAGCACCCCTAGGACAGTTGTAGCATAGGGTCATTGTAGAGTAATCCTCAACAATGTGCCTTGACTCTCACCTAGGAGAGTTCCGGCTATTACACCAGCATGATATTTTTTCAGTTTCCTACAGCAGCCATTCTTACAACCCTTCAGAGTGTGATTTCTAGTTTAGTTGCTGATTGCCTCTTTTCAAATGCTGACAAGGTGGGCTACATTGATCACCCATTCACAATCAATGGGCAGAAAATCGAGCACACTGCATTTTTACTATTTTCTATTTCCATCAGAGTAAAACAGATTTGGAATATAGGGGAGAAAATGGAGGAGAAAAAAACAAGGAGTTAGAGAAGTTAAGTTGGAAAAGAGCAAGGACAGACACAAGTAATTGTTTTTAAAAAGGTGCAAGTTTTGCAAAATTTTCTTTTTCCTTTGTGTCGGTCAGGTGTTTGTTTTGCAGTTATGTTTTGTGTTCCTGATTTAGTTTGTTATGGTCTGTGGGGCAGTGTGGCTTGTTGTAGTACAAATGTAGTCCAATGAAAATCACACTGCTGCAGAAACCACATGTATTTGTAAAAAGAAAAACATTCTAAATTCAGATATAATGACCAGCTACTATTCACAAACCTTTTACTGAGATATTTTGTGAAGCGCAACTAACAGATCAGTAGGTGTTTACAGCTGGATAGCACACTTGGCTGCTATAATTTCGAACTGCAGGAAAAGGTAGCAAAACGTTTTACAATAAAACGAATATCTCAGATAACTTGGCATTACAATCAGGTTCCTAATAAGATAACAATACAAGATGGCAAGGTGTCCATCAGAAATGTAATTCAGCCTTGCAAGCAGTCAGTAATTAATCCTCAATTATTCAACAACACCTAAAACAGATTATCTGGTCATTATCACATTGCTGTTTGTTGTGCGCAAATTTGCTGCCTCGTTTCCTCTGTTATAACAGTGACTACACTTTAAAAGTACTTCATTGGCTGTAAAGCACTTTGGGACATCCTGAGGTCTTAAAAGGCGCTATATAAATGCAAGTCTGTCTTTTTCAGTCGGTGTACGTATCACACTTTTATATAAATTTATGTGATTTGACAGCACCTCCCGAATCTGCAACCTCTACCACATAGAAGGACAAGAGCAGTCGACGCGTGCAAACATCACCACCTCCGAATTCCCCTCCAAGTCACACACCATCCTGACTTGGAAACGTATCGCTGTTCCTTCATCATCACTGGTCAAAATCCTGGAACTCCCTCCCTAACAGCACTATGGAAATACCTTCACCACATGGACTGCAGCGGTTCAAGAAGGCGGCTCGCCACCACCTTCTCAAGGGAAATTAGAAATGGGCAATAAATGCCAGCCTTGCCAGTGACGGCCACATCCCAGGAAGGAGTATTTTTAAAATCTGGACTGATGGTCACATGTGCAATTGAATGTCATTTGAATGTTCTCAAAGTCAACCATTTGAAAGACCTCGTGCTGCTGGATTGTTGGGAATTGAATACTAAGATCCCTTAATTGTCTGAAGCTTGCAACGTGATATGAATGCCCAGAAGATCCATATATCTCTGATGTAATCTTCTGAAATGAGCTAGAAGAAAAAAAATATTAACATGAACAGGCAGAACATGAGTTTGCAGTGCTGGATTCAGGTCTTCTTTGAGCACATTCCAGAGGTGTACCATTGCCAGTTTAGACTGGGTGTGCAACAACAAGCCCTTCCCTGTGGGTTTCTAAATGATATTTTATGTATCATAGAGGTTAGGACTACATTGACAGGAATGTATTGGTCATCATTGTGGGTCTCTTGGTTTTACATTGTCTCCGGATAATGGACAGGAAGTAGAGTCTCCTTTAATTCTATTTGCAGCTCTGCAGAAATCTTGACTCTCCCATATACAGTATTCTGCTTATGCATGCCCCCCCTCCCACTCTGAAAAACAACACATAAAGCTCATTCAGCCCAAAATCCACATCTAAAGAAAAAAGAAAGACTTGCATTTATATAATGATTTTCACAACCATCGGATGTCTCAAAGCACTTTACAGCCAATTAAATTCTTTTTTGAAGTGTAGTCACTGTTGTAATGCAGGAAACGCAGCAGCCAATTTGCGCACAGCAAGCTCCCACAAACAGCAGTGCGATAATGACCAGATAATCTGTTTTAGTTATGTTGATAGAGGGATAAATACTGGCCAGAACACCGGGGATAACTCCACTGCTCTTCTTCAAAATCGTGCCATGGCATCTTTTACGGCCACCTGAGGGGCCAAAGGGGGCTTCATTTTCACATCCCATCCAAAAGATGGCACCTCAGACAGTGCAGCACTCCCTCAGTACTGCACTGGAGTGTCAGCTTAAATTTTTGTGCATAAGTCTCTGGAGTGGAATTTGTAGTCACACCTTCTGATTCAGAGGCGAGAGTGCTGCCCATTGAGCCACAACTAAATCTGGTTAAAATTGTATTTACAAAAATGTCTAAATTAACAACATGAAAAACTGTTTAGCTCATTTGAAAATAATAAGAGCAGTTCATGTGCTGTAACTTTTATAAACTGAAAATGTCTTGTATAAAATTGGATAAAATAGGACCCTCTTCAGTTAGTGATCTGACTGATGTACATTTCGATGTATTAAAAAATGTTCCCCTGGTAGCTTTGTGAGCTTATTCAATTGAGCCATACAGGATGTCAGGTTTGATCCCTCATCTGTGTTGAGTTAGCCAGTCACAGCCAGAACAACAGTACAATGCTAAATTTGGGCTCCTCTCCCCCCAGGGAGGATTGAATCAGGCAGGGTGCCCACTCCTGGTCATTAACAAACAAACCCTGCTGGATGTGCATGAGCAGTCATCAGGTGAAGACAGAATTGGACGTAGCTTGATGCCCCATATGGTTGAATAGTCTTCAAACATTCACTATCATGACTCAAAGTGATTAATGACTACTTATTGGAGGGCAATGGGTCTGAAGGAACTATATTCCAGGACAGCGTCAACGGACAAGAGGGAAGGAAAGAAATGGAGTGGTGGGGGGAAATCATTAACAATTTAGGTTTAAAAATAACATGCATGGGTCCAAGTTTGAATGGGTGATAATTGGGATTTTTCAAAAACCTTAATTCCATATTAGCCCTAATTTCCAATATGAATTTACTCTCCTAATTATTAATCTCCTAGTTATTAACTGTTGGGAAGAAAGGAAGAGAAAATAGGCGGCCTCGTAATCACAGAATAGTTGGATAATTGTTACGTTTGGGTAAAGGATGTTCATACACTGGACAAGGCAGTGCATATGGCTCTAAATATCTTTTCAGTTATAAAATAATCTAAAGATAATCCGCTGTCCCTTTAAATTAGCATTGACATTTTACTAGTTGCAAAAAACATCAAACTACAATTGCAAACTTACTGCAGAATGAAAGGGAACAGTATGCATGTTTAAATAACATATTCTTTGCATATTTTTTTTATTCGTTCATGGGATGTGGGCGCCGTTGGCAAGGCCAGCATTTATTGCCCATCCCTAATTGCTCTTGAGAAGATGGTGGTGAGCCACCTGCTTGAACCACTGCAGTCCGCGAGGTGAAGCTACTCCCACAGGAGGGAGTTCCAGGATTTTGATCCAGCAATGATGAAGGAACGGCGATGTGGGTGTGCCATTGTCATGCCCACACTCAGTGTTGAGGTCGATGCCACGTGGTCCTTTCGGTTTTATTCTTCTTATTGTTTCTCATAATGGTTTGTTACAAATGAGAGACTTTCTAGGCCATTTCAGAGGACAGTTAAGAGTCAACCACATTGCTGTGGGTCTGGAGCCACATATAGCCCAAACTAGGTAAGCATGGCAGATTTCCTTCCCTAAAGGACATTAGTGAACCAGAAGGGTTTTTACCACAATCTGATAGTTTCATAGTCACCGTTACTGATACTAGCTTTTTATTCCATATTTATTTAATTAATTGAATTTAAATTCAACAGCTGCTGTGGTAAGATTTGAACTCACATCTCTGCATCATTAATCCAGGCCTCTGGATTACTAGTCCAGTAACATAACCACTATGCCACCGTTCCCGATATGATTAAGGTTACATTTGTAGTTTATTATTATTTAAATGTAGGATACAATTGGACACAATGTTTATGTCACAAACCAACCTGCTTTTATAATGAAGAGATGACAAAGCTGCGTGAGTTGCTTGTGGGTGGTATAACAATCATATACCACAGCTGGTCATGGAATCCGAGAAATTTCAGCACAGAAGCAGTCCACTTGGTCCATCATGCCCATGTCGGGGCTAGCACCATATCAAAATTATCGGCTCGAACTCATTTCCCTTCTCTTTCCTATAGCTTTTAATATTTTTCTTCATTAACTGTTTATTTAATTCTCTCTTAAATATTGTGCCTAAACTGGATTCAGTGACTATTTGTGGTAATGCATTCCATACTCTAATACTTTATGAATGATTTGAAAACTTCTTTTGTTCTTCCCAAATGTTGTTATCCCTGTGTGAGATTCCATATGCCACTCACCCGTATTTGACCTATCAATGATACCTAGTTGCTGACTGATAGGAACTGTGCCTGATTGGCTTCAGTTGGTTCTTTCCTTTGATCATGTTTCACTGTTTGGGGGGAAACATTTTACTTCTCTTGTGTCTCACTTCACCAATTAGCACAGGCAGAGATTGAGAACTCAGTATGTTAGCCAGCATTTAACACAACCACCATAACAAAGCTCCTGTTATATATTACAGACTTGTGGAGAGCAATACAATTTAATACTCCCTTGAATCGTTTTACCTGGTGAATCACTTTGAACCTTGGTTTATTGATACAGGTTCTCGGTGGGGCCAGGCAATAAAATTGTACAATGTGTAAAGTAAGGTAAAAATAAAAGGCTGACTGAAGAACATTACAGAGAATACTTAATCATCATCAATGTCACATTTTATGTATACATTGATATAATAAAGTCCAGTACCTGCACCCATTACTTATACAAGAACTGTCCAGAACAATCTCAACTGTGATGCATAAGTTACATTCTCAGATTGTCAGGTCATATAAGTTTATATAAAAGCCTGATACACATACCAGATTTTACAATATGTGCTGAATGTATTTATTAATGATATTCTCACTGGTTCTTCTTAACCTTTCTCAACCACATATTGACTATGATTATGAAGTCAGGCCGTCACATCCTGTCAGTACCATTCTGTGCCCCATCAGCCCCGCCAGTACCATTCTGTGCCAGAGCTGCCCTGGATGAGTCTTCCTCTGATTTTCCCTTTCTCTTCATATAAGGTAGCAGGCTGAGGGGAAGGGGACTGGGCAGGGGTGGGGGGGGGGGGGGGGGGAAGGTGGGGCGGGAGGAGGGGTGCGGAGAAAAGATGGCTCACAAGTAAAAACAAAAACAAAACTTCGTCTTGTGATTTATACCAACAAATAATTACTTTTTCAATTTTCATTTATGTTTCTCCACATAAGTGATAAATATAGGTTTATCTGCCAGAGAGTTTTAGGACTGTAATGCAGTTGAAGGTTGCAGCCCCTTTGCCACTATTTGACGGGGCTGCTCCTCAACTTCTGGCTCCACCTTGGTGCCACGTTCCTGATCTTTGGTCGCCTGGTACGGAGGGCGGTGGGCAAGTCGGAAGACCTCCTCATGGGTCTGCTCCTGGGCCAGGCCAAAGTGGCCATCCACGGGTCCAGGCTGGACACGGCCCATGGGGGTGGTTGCTGTGCCTGCTTGCCTCTTTCCCGCGGTCTTGTCTGCGCTCGGGAGGCCACTGGTGAAGGATCATGCGGTGTCTGCCGGTATGTCTGAGGCCTTCCGCAATGGGTGGGCTCTGCAGGGAGTGGTGTGCATAATAGTTACTGGCAACAACATTATTATTAGTTTCCTTTGTTTTTTTATGGTTTTATTCCTTATTAATTGCACCCCTCTAAAAAAAGAGGCACATATGAACATATAAACAATGACAGACAGGTAAAGTCCCTCTGGTCCATCCAACCTGTCCCTCACAATTGCGATATCTTGTGTATCAAAATATATACACTCCACCTCACCTGAAACCATGTGATCTCCTGGACAAGGCAAAAAAACAGATAAAAAAACCCAGGCCAATTTGGAGAAAAAACATCTGGGAAATCTCACTTCTGTTTGGATTTTGTTTGATGACACCGGGGAAACTCTGTGTCTCCTTATTGGTTGATTTTGTAAAAGCATACCATAGGAGCAGCGAGAGATTGCAGAGCGACGTCATCAGGGCCCAGGAGAGGCGTGAGTTCGGGGACCAGAAGAAGTGAGGGCCCAGGGGCAGCACGGGCCAGCCCACACTGTGATATGTGTGCGCACTAGGTCCGTGCAACAATCGTCTTGACTAACCCTTGCCACTGGACCAAGACCTGGGTTCTGTCAAGCCCGTGTGGTGGCTGGTGTGCAATGGCCACCACACGTTAAAAAAATCCACGCACAGGCATCATCCACCTTTCAACATGTAGTTCAGGACCTGGAATATTAGGTCCTTGATTGAAATACCTGTGAACTCATCCTTTTTTGGCGTGGAAGTGAGTCACCCTCGATACGAGGGACCGCCTATGATGGCAAGAGGAAGAGTAATAAACCCCATAATAACATTTGACCTGAAGGTTTATGGCATACTATTTATTATTATGTATTATTTATGACAGCAAGTTACCAACAGGTATCTATTTGATGTAAACTGTAGAATCTGTGTACATGTCACACTTTTTTGCAGGTTTTTTATGACCTGCAAATCCTGAGTTGTCCCTTATGCAGCACAACTGTAATATTCCCATAGACATAAAAGTAGCAGGTGGGATTCGTAAAATAATTTTTTTTCCAGTGCCCCTTTTTTGGGGGTGGGGGTGGGGGGTTGGTTAGGGCACTAAAAAGAGAAATTATACAAGTGCCCCCTGGCTAAAAGGGGGGCACTAAACCTGGCAAATTAAACAAATTAAACTTTAGACATAAACTCAAATTAAAATTTGGATGCCAGACGTGATGATGCACTCCAGTCCCTCCGGTGCACACCTCTCACGGAAGGCCGCGAGCGAGGTGGGATTCATAATCTGGATTTCAGCATATGGATTTTAAAATTTGCATTTAAATTGCTCATTTTAAAAAAATTGCACCTTTTAAAAAAACATTTGCAGAGCTTGTTTTCTCTTGTTGGTGTTTATTAGTCAAAAGCAAGAAGTGTTGGGGGAAGTGTGGCTGTTGCCATTGCTGAGAGTGTTGGTGTGAGATGGTTGTGCAGTGCCACAGCTCGGTGCCTGTGCCTTTAAAAGTTTGCCCGTTGCGTATGGCTTCATGAATGAAGCCACATGACAAAACATCATCTGACGTCTGGCCTCGGCACAAGCGCAAACAACGAGTGTTGGGGGGGGGGAAATTCCTTCAATTCCCCAAAAAAAGGGGGGAAAACCAGGCCCGCTCCCTGCCCAGTTTTGCCTCGGACCTACGCCGTCGAGTCGGGGAGCTTCCCAGGAATCGGTGAGTGAGAAGAAGGTCGGGTTTGGCGGGGTAAATGGGGCAGAAAAGGGGGCCGTGTTTTGCTGAGTGTGCAGACGCAATGAGCGAGAGCGAGTGTGAGTGTGTGTGTATATATATATATATATATATGTATGTGTATGTGTATGTGAGAGAGAGATGCTGACTCATCATCAGGGTCATACCAGCCTGAGTTCGGCAGCCTGGGCACTGGGGTTTGCAATGGAGGGAAAGAAGGGGAATGGGACTGCTTCAGAATGAGAGCAAAAACAGCAATAGCTTCACACAGATTATATAGTGTGTGTGTGAATGTGAATAAGCGGGCTGCTGACTCAGGGTCCCCTTCACAGTGAAATCTGGCACCATCCCTTGCTCTTAAATGGAGAGAATAGGGCAGGTTTATAACGAGACAATGTGTAATGTGATATAGCACTTGTCTGAAAATATATATATATTGTGTGTGTGTGTGTGTGTGTGTATGTATATGAGAGCTGCTGCTGACTCAGGGTACACCACCTGGCAGCAGACTGGCGTCCTGTGCTGGATAAAAGGGGACTGGTTTATTAAAGGACAGTGATAGGAATATGATCATACTGGTTTGATTTATATGTACTGGTGACTTTGTGTGTCTCTGACTGGGCTTTTTATATTTGCATCGGGTAATTTGGGGATGGGAGCCTGCTCGGAATCGGTCAGCAATAATTTTTATTGAGAATGAGCAGAAGGTTGTTTGTTTTCTTCAAACATCATAAGCTTTTTTTATTTTTGCAAAGTAGAAAATATTTTCAGGAATTGTTTGTTTTGTGAATGGATGGGACTTAACAGGACTCGGATAGTAATTATATCAATATGTGTGCAAATTAAATCTGCCGACTCGGCTCCAGTTAGTGAGTTTACAATAGTGGTATTCTGTAATGGATACAGTAAAACTGGTGTATATAACCATAATTGTTTTGGCATAAATACATGTGTACATGTCTGGGGGTGACGGGACCGATGACTCATCTGTGGGGTCTCGTGCTAATCGACTCGAATGGGTAGAGAGGAAAGCCATGAGAGTATGCTACCCAGTTGTTGAATTATCAGCCTGGCTCCAAAGGCTGGCATTATGGTGGAAGGTGGGATAATAATTCTGTTTTAATGGCCTTGTGTAACAGCCTTGTATAAATAAGGCATTTACAGGTGTACATCAGATCTGCTGACTCATTCAGGCCACCCTGCTCTGGTATTTAGAGCTTGTTCTTAAAGGTAAGAAATGATATTCTGCAATGTATGAGAAATGGGTGAATAGTGCAGCAAGGGAGATGTTGAGATAACCCAGAGGCTAAGTCACCATGTTGCTCCTTTTAACCGAGGAGGTAACTGCTTAAGATGCATGAAAAAAGTTATTTTTATACCAGTTTATCAATGGAAGTGTATTGTGTGATGAATTATATCAGTTATTATGATCTATAATATGATTTTACTCTTGCATGAATTTTGAAGTTGTGATTTCACGGAAGATTCTCCTACCTTTTCTGATATCGGTCAGTGCCATGTTAGCTGCTGGTGCACCACTCAACAAGTTACTTAAACTTGTGAAGTGCCTTTCATGTAACAAATGTCCCACTCAAATAATTCTCCTTGTGAGTAATTTTGGCAAAGTGAAAAGTTGTATGATAAAACTGTAGAAGACTTGCAGTGTACTGTATATATTTAAAATACCCAACCTTGATGGGGAGGGAGTTAATAGCTGTAATTCAATCTTTGGATTTTGCTGACACTGGTAAATAGTTGGAGCTTCACTTCATCAGTTTGATATGATCGCTTCCACTGAGTGAGTTACAGCCTTGTTAAATTTCCCATGTATCTGTTCTCTGTGCAACAGTATTTTATAATACCGTGCATATGCATTGGAAGGAAATTGATTCTTCTGTGCTTAACACAAAACTTTAACTTTAGCAAAAAAAAAACTTCCAATTTATTAAGCATGATCAATTATGGTAGCAACGGATCAGATTTCATTTTTTGGTAATGTAACCCTTCCGTACAGCCCTTTCACCACGCAAGTAAACTTTTATGTCGACACTTGACAATCGATGCCCTACTGTTCTTTGTGATTTTAAAATGTAGAATTAATGAATTGTACAAGTTGTTTCAGAAATCAATATGGGCCGTGCTTGCCCCATACAGAGTTATTGGCATGAACTTTTACAATTTGTTTTTAAAGCTTTGATTACAGTTCTACCTAGAACTTGTTGAATCCCTAATCAGGCATTTACTTATAGTTTCGGGGTGGAATAGATAGCGTTGGGAGTCTGATAGCTTGGTGAGGAGCTACTGAATTATGGCTATAATTGTCACCATTCATTATTCGTGTCCATACCTCAGTCCTTCCTTCAGTAATGCTCTGGTATTCTGATCCTAGTGTCGGCAGATGTATAACGACAACATGCATAGTTGTCAAATGCCTGGAACTAATTTCAGTGAGTTACAGGGCAAGGTGATTGAACTCCTGATTTTTTTCACACCCATACTACTACACCACACACACACGTTATGCTAAATGCTAAAATTGGTATTTCCAACATTTTATTATAGATTTTTTTAAATGTGGAAATTGCTGCCTTTTATACAATTACTTTTTAAATACAAGGCTAGAACTTCAAACACACACATGTCATTTCTGGATTTCAAACAATCTTGGATGATTAGAACAACTTAAAATGGACTCTTCAAATCAGTAAAATGTGATATGTTGGTACAGTACAGGCTAGAACTACTGATTTACTGTTGAACATGTACAGGTTTTTATTGTGAAACAAAAGTTCCTGGGATGGCAGGACTGACATATGAAGAGACTGAATAGACTGCGCCTGTATTCACTGGAGTTTAAAAGGATGAGAGGGGATCTCATAGAAACATATAAAATTCTGACGGGAATGGACAGGTTAGATGCAGGGCGAATGTTCCCGATGTTGGGGAAGTCCAGAACCAGGGGACATAGACTGAGGATAAGTGGTAAGCCATTTAGGACTGAGATGAGGAGGAACTTCTTCACTCAGAGAGTTGTTAACCTATGGAATTCCCTACTGCAGAGAGTTGTTGATGCCAGATCATTGGATATATTCAAGAGGGAGTTAGACATGGCCTTTGCGGCTAAAGGGATCGAGGGGTATGGAGAGAAAGCAGGAACGGGGTACTGAACAAATGATCAGCCATTATTGAATGGTGGTGCAAGCTCAAAGGGCCAGATGGCCTACTCCTGCACCTATTTTCTATGTTTCTATAAGTGCTGAGACCCATTATGCAGAACACCACCATGAAATGAATTAAGGTAAACCAAGAACACTAGGGGCAAAGAGAGGGGTAGGAAGCTCCACTGAGGTCCTGGGAAAGAATAGGTTAGAGCAGGACCCTGAACAGTGGGCCTTGGTTTTAACACCGTAGGGAGGAGGGAAAGCTTACCAAGGGCAAGGGAGGAAAATTCAGCGGAGGACTGGTCATAATAATTGCACTGACAAGATCTTGTGACCGAGATGCTGGCGGTGAGTGAAGGAAGTTTTTTCTTGTAGCATGAGATGAAGAAGAGATGCTGGTCTTGTTGGATCCCTAATCAGGCATTTACTTATAGTTTCGGGGTGGAATAGATAGTATTGGCAGTCTAATAGCATGATGAGGAGCTACTGAATTACGGCTATAATTCTCACCACTCAATATTCGCGTCCATTCCTTAGTACTGCCTACATCTGGGGGCCAGTATTTGAGACTTGGATGGACTTGTTTATTTTATAGCTAAGTGTTGTGAGCAGAAAAGCAGAGTCTGCAGGAGACTACTTAAGCAATGGGGAGATGTTGGAGTTCCATTTGAGGCCAGCGTAGAAAGTTGATAGTTTAGGGGTGTGCTGTATGAGCTACAGCATTAACCCTCCAGTTTGCTTCATGAAAATCCAATTGGTTAAGACACTGGACTGTGGTTTTGAACACTGAATTTCAACACTGCTCCTGGTGAATGAGGTTTGTATTCTAATGAAGCCTTTAAGAAATGATATTACGTACAATAAAAGCCAGTTAAATACCTTCATTGTAAATAGGGTGACAGCCACTAAGTAGGACTAAAATAAAACCGTCTGCACATCCTGAACTTGCATCTTAAAGATGAGCTGTTTTAGTGGCGTTGTTTGAATGAGCCCACCTTGTCAATATCTGATGCTCGGATCTGAAGAGTAACTGTTTTGTTGCTAATTCAAAATTCCATTTGCTGCACGAATAAATCTGCTTTCCTGGATCTAGTGGCTCTATCAAAAATATTGTTTGGGAGTTATCCTTGTGGTTTGGAGAAGGTTTTCAAAATAAAGCAAGCTGCTGTATCCTGTAACGCAGTAAAATATTGATGACCTTGTGTGGATGTATTTGTAAATAATGGAGGGGTGGGGCTGGTGAGAAAAGGGAGGGCAACCGGTTTATTGAAAAGTTAAAAATGATGGAAACACTCAGCAGGTCAGTCAGCAACTGCGGAGAGAGCCATCGAGTTAATATTCCAGCTGTAGGCCCGTTGTTAGAACTGAAGAGTCTACAGCTGAGAGGTTAGCACATCTGTTCTATCCCCAGATGCTGACTGACCTGCTGAGTATTTCCAGCGTATTCTGTTTTATTTCCGATTTCCAGCATCCGCAGATTTCTTTTGCTTTTTGTTTATAGGGAGTTGTTTCCAGCAGCTCAGAAACCCTTTGCTGAAGCCTTTGTACAGGTTGAACCTTCCTCGTCCAGAACTCTCTCTCTTGTCCGGAACCACCCCTCAACCGGAACCATTCCCGGCCACCGGGTGGCGCATGCACAGAAGTCCGACATGACCAAATTGAAGTCCTTTCACGCTGCCGACTCCCGCAATCGCTGGCCTGACCCCGTGATCTACCGCACCCCCCCCCCCCCCCAGCAATCTCTCTGCCGCATTCCCACCCCCAAGCCAGCCAGCCCCGATATTCCCTTGCTCAGTACCTGTACCATCCAATTTAACATGACCACCCCTCGTCCGGAAAAATCCCTTATCCAGAACAGGCCAGGTCCCGAGGGTTCCGGATAAGGGAGGTTCTACCTGTACAGTGCATTTCTGAAATAGAATAAACAGTAAACAGCATATATAAATGTTTTTTTTTAAAAAACACACACACTTGTTGCTGCTAAAATTCACCATGCGAGACTGAGACTTGTGTATGCAGCTGATAACTGCCTCTCTGCTCTTCCTTCCTGCACAGCCGCAGATAGCAATTTCTGTTTCGAGGTTTTGCATGTTTGTGCTACAGATACGACATGTGCTATTGTTAGGGCTCCACATTTTCAGTTTTGCTGGGTTTTTTTTCGGGGGGAAATTTCCACTATCCCCTCGGGGCATTCATTTATTTTCTGGATTTCCACAATCAAGTTTTTTTTCTGTTTATTTTACCTGGATTTGAAATGCAGATGCTGCATTCTAGCATCTCAAAAATCTGCATTTCTTTCTGGCCTGCATTCTGATTATGTTGAGTTGTAGTGTAACACTTTTTATACATACACACTCACACTCACTTTTCCCGTTTTGATGCATTTTAACTTTTTTTTTCTTTCAACTGTTTTGGTTCATCATGAATCTGGAAATTCATTTCCCAAACAAAAACTGAGTGCAGAGTTGTAGCTGCCGAATTGTCTTATTTCTGACTATCCAGATGGATCGGGCAAGTGCATTCGACACCTGTGCTCTCTTCCATTTTCGGCTGATACACTCTTCATGCTACCTCTGCCCGCAGGTTTGCCTTCATTCGCAGTAAGCTGAGAGACTGGGTTGCCACAGACACTTGGCTGTGGCTTGTTGTCCAGGCGTAGCGCATCATCTGCTAGACTTTCCCTTGCATGCACAGCTTTCGAAGCCTCCAGCCATTTCTCACTTGCACTGACGCTGCAAATGCCAACTGTCTGACTGGCTTTTGGCTGTCGAATCTCTCCACACCTTGTTTCGAATTCCGTGTTTTGCGCGTCCATGGGAAGTTTTGGCGCACTGGGCAAAAGCCCAGAGTTGAAAAATGAATTCCAAAGAGTGTAGTACAACGGAAGTGACTTTGAAATACTTGTGTTTATATCATCATCATAGTCGGTCCCTCGAAGCGCGGATCACTTGCTTCCACGCCAAAAAAGGATGAGTTCACATGTTTCAATGAAGGACCCGAACTACATCCTCGAGGGTGGAAGATGCCTGTGCGTGGATTATTTTAACGTGGGGTGGCCGTTGCACACCAGCCACCACACGGGCTTCACAGAGCGAGGTCTTGGTCCAGTGGCAAGGATTACCCAAGATGACTGGAGACCAGCTCTGCTGCACAGACCGAGCGCGCACACATATCGCAATGTGGGCTGCCCCTGGCCCCGAACTCACGCCACCCTTGGGGCCCCGATCACGTCCCTCCACAGTCTCTCGCCGCTCCTTCTGTATCTGCCCACACTCCAATCATCGACCCGGACCTTGAGGACGTCACTCTTCGATGACATCGCCCTCCTGCACCAGCTCGTATTGCTCCCTGGAGTAGTATGCCTCCACGCTGCTCCCGGGGCCACGCTGTATTTATAATAGCACCTTTCACGACCACAGGACATCCAAAAACGCCTTGCAGCCAATGAAGTACTTTTTGAAGTGTAGTCACTGTTATAATGTAGGAAATACAGCTGCCAATTTGCGCACAGCAAGCTCCCACAAACAGCAATGTGATAATGACCAGATAATCTTTTTTTTTAAATAGTGATTTTGATTGAGCGATAAATAACTGCCAAGGCACCGAGGATAACTCCCCTGCTCTTCTTTGAAATAGTGCCATAGGATCTTTTACGTCCACCTTGGTTTAATGCCTCATCCGAAAGACGGCACCTCCGACAGTGCTGCACGCCCTCAGTACTGCACTGGAGTGTCAGCCTAGATTTTTGCCTCGATCCCTGGAGTGGGACTTGACCGCACAACCTTCTGACTCCGAGGAAGATGCTACACAATGAGTTACTGGCTTTTTAGTGGGTTGGTGTGTGTTTATTGAGTTTTGTTTTCAATAACTGGAAAAGAATTGGTTGAGCAGATTTAGATTTTGCATTTCAAAAATAATCTCCAAGCTTTTCCCAAAGATTTGGCATTTCAGTGTGTCATGTGTGAGTTGTCTAGTTTGCCGCTGCAATATATCCCACGCAATCTCGGCTGAGGAAGGAGCATGTGGAGGGACAAAGAGGCACAACATTGCCCCACAGCAGGGAGGGAGAGGCACCTGGGCTGTTTTTGTTTACTTGGTGGTTGGACATGGAGCCACAGAGGCCAGATTCCTTGCCTTCTCGGAAGCTTTCTGTGGGAGGAAGGAAGGGAAACCTTTTTTAATCCTTGTTATGAGGGCACATTGTACTTTTTTTTTTAACGATTATGCTGGGAATATACTTTAAACTCAAAACTGTGGTTCCAAGCTGTGTTGGTACTGCAAGAGAGAGAATGGGTTATGTTTGTGTGGTAGTGGAACAGTAAATGGGGAATATAAGAGCATTTAATGAGGTGGAATTGCTGATTCATCAGGATTGCACAATTCAACAAATACCATCCCGTACTCCACCCCCTCAATTAGGCAATACACTAATCTACAGCAAAAGATTGAATGGTGTTTGGAATGTGATAGTGTTTGTATATGTACAGTCTCGGCCCTCCGCAGAGAGTGCATTAATATGTAGCTCTATCCTGTCCAACTTTCTTTGGTCTATTGCATTGCAGTAGCTCCTTTTTAAATCTTGCGTGTCGTGCAGTTTTCCAGGGTACCATCCAGCCTGCCATTTGCCACTTTCAGATGAGGTTGTTGCCTGTTTTTGAAGAAGCTTAAACTGTAAAGAAGCAAGACCAGGGAAAGGGCAGCTTCACTCTGAGAATGAACTCGTGTAGTGCTTACAGGAGCAGTGGCTTTAGGCGTGCAGGAAACTGGTTTCCTGTGATGCACATCGCTGGTATTCATCTACTATGTGAATGTTTTTCATAGGCTATTGGTTAACATTGAATTGTTGCATTTTGTTAGTGATTCAGGACATCTTGATATACTTTCTTTTCAAGTTTAAGCAGTGTTCAGTCATATGACTACTTGACTATAGCTATGGTTTCTAAATGAATGTGCGCTACATGGCAGGAAGGTGGAGTTGAGGTCAAAGATCAGCCCTGATCTTATTGAATGGTGGAGCAGGTTCGAAGGGCCTACTCCTGCTCCTAGTTCTTATGTTATGCAAATCTGTACCAACTTGTCTTTCTTCAGCCTTGCAGTGAACACAAGAAAATCAACAGAAAATGGTTCAAGAAGGTCTTGTTTTCCATGCGTAAATGACTGTGCACCAGGCAGGGAGCCGAGGTGTTGCCGTTACAGCTAGGTATTTGAAGCTGATCCGAGCACCCACAATGTTTCATTTCTCGGAAGCTCAGAAGCTTTGGGTGAGGGCAATACCCTTTGCTTTGGAATAATTAGATTTTGTAATGCGATGGCCTTCAAAATGTGTCATCTACTCTTAATTCAAAGTTAATTAATTCAAATTATTGAGGTGTCAATGTTACCACTGAGCCAAGGCTGAGTTAGCAGATTGTGGTTTCAAGTCCCGGGTTCCAGGATTTGAGCACATAATCTAGGCGACACTTCAGTGTCGTACTGAGAGAGTGCTGCACAGTCGGAGGTGCTGTTTTTCGGATGTGTTAAACCAAAGTCCCACCTGCTTTCCCAGGTGGGCGTAAAAGCTCCCATGACACCATTCAAGCAAGCAAGAAAGGACTTGCATTTATATAGCGCCTCGGGACGTGTCAGAGTGCTTTACAGCCAATGAAGTACTTTGACGTGTGGTCACTGTTGTAATGTAGGATACGTGGGAATACACTCCACAGCAAGCTCCCACACACAGCAATGTGATAATGATCAAATAATGTACTATAGTGATAAAAACAGAAAATGCTGGAAATACTCAGCAGGTCAGGCAGCATCTGTGGAGAGAGAAACAGTTAACGTTTCAGGTCGATGACCCTTCGTCGGAACTGGAAAAATTTAGAGATGTAACCGGTTTGTAGGGGCAGGGAAAGGGTGGACGGGAGGAAAGAACAAAAAGGAAGGTCTGTGATAGGGTGGCAGGCAGAAGAGATGAAGAGACAAAAGGGCTGACGATGCATGGCAAAAGGAGAAGGTAATGGGACAAGTTAAGAAACAAAAGATGAGTCTCGATGGGGTGATGACAGAATCATCAACAGCTACCATGGGAAAGAGAAAAAACTCAAACAAATAAGGGCAGAGGTTACAGTCTGAAATTGTTGAACTCGATGTTGAGTCCCGAAGGCAGTAAAGTGCCTAAATGAAAGATGAGGTGCTGTTTCTTGAGCTTGCGTTGAGCTTTATTAGAACAGTGTAGGAGGCAGAGGACGGAGAGGTCAGAGTGGGAGTGGAGCGGGGAATTAAAGTGACAGGCGACCGGAAGCTCAGGGTCACACTTACAGACTGAACGGAGGTGCTATGCAAAGCGGTCACCCAATCTGTGTTTGGTCTCTCCAATGTGGAGACCACATCGTGAGCAGCGAATACAGTATATTAAATTGAAAGAAGTACAAGTAAATCACTGTTTCACCTGGAAAGAGTGTTTGGGGCCCTGGATAGTGGGAAGGGAGAAAGTAAAAGGACAGGGGTTGCATCTCCTGCGCTTGCATGGGAAGGTGCTGTGGGAAGGAGAGGGGTGCTGGGGGTGATTGAGGAGTGGATCAACCGGAGTGTCGTGGAGGGAGCAGCCCCTTCGGATTACTGGAAGGGGAAGATGTGATTGGTGGTGGGATCACGCAGGGGGTGGCGGAGGATGATCTGCTGAACATGGAGGCTGGTGGATGAAAGATGAGGACAAGGGGAACCCTATCATGGTTCTGGGAGGGAGGGGGAAGGGGTGTGAGCAGGTGTGGGAAATAGAACTGACACAGTCGAGGGCCATGTCAACCATGGTAGAGGGGAATCCTCAGTTGAGGAAAAAGGAAGACCTATCGGAAGCACTAGTATGGATGTCGTCGTCGTCGTCATCGTCCTCATCATCGGCAGTCCCTTGAAATAGAGGAAATAGCAGCTGGGGGTGGCCACCAGGAGACCCCTTTGCCTGCTGTCAATGTGACCAGTGCATTAGAAGAATGCAACCATTTCTTGCCTAGCTCGGCAAAGCAACTGGGTCATACTGGGTCACTGGTCAGCAGCTTCTTGGCAAACTGGCCATTAATTCTCTGCGGACCTTCATCATCATCATCATCATAGGCAGTCCCTCGGAATCGAGGAAGACTTGCTTCCACTCTTAAAATGAGTCCTTAGGTGGCTGAACAGTCCAATACGAGAACCACAATTCCTTCACGGGGTGGGGTGGGACTGGTTTGCCGCACGCTCTTTCCGTTGCCTACGCTTGATTTCTGCATGCTCTCGGCGGCAAGACTCGAGGTGCTCAGCGCCCTCCCGGATGCACTTCATCCACTTGGGGCGTTTTTTGGCCAGGGACTCCCAGGTGTCGGTGGGGAAGTTGCACTTTTATCAAGGAGGCTTTGAGGGTGTCCTTGAAACGTTTCCTCTGCCCACCTGGGGCTAGCTTGCCGTGTAAGAGTTCCGAGTAGAGCGCTTACTTTGGGAGTTGTGTGTCAGGCATGCAAACAATGTGGCCCACCCAACGGAGCTGGTCGAGTGTGGTCAGTGCTTCAATGCTGGGGATGTTGGCCTGATCGAGGATGCTAACATTGGTGCATCTGTCCTCTGAAGATTTGTAGGATCTTGCGGAGACATCGTTGGTGGTATTTCTCCAGCGATTTGAGGTGTCTACTGTATATGGTCCACGTCTCTGAGCCATACAGGAGGGTGGGTATCACTACAGCCCTGTAGACCATGAGCTTGGCGGCAGATTTGAGGGCCTGATCTTCGAACACTTTTCCGCACTAGAGGCGGTGTTGAACCTCGTCGATGTCTGCCCTTGCTGATAATAGGCTCCCAATGATGGAAAGTGGTCCACGTAGTATGGATGTACTTTAGTGATGTTGGCTGAGGGATAAATATTGACCAGGGCACTTGCTGCTCTTTGAAATAGTGCCATGAGATCCTTTATATCCACAGAGGAGGTTCTGATACCCTGGCCAATATTAATCCTTCAACAACATCACTGAAACAGATTATCTGGTCATTTATCTCTTGCTGTTTGTGGGACTTTGCTGGCTGCCATGTTTCCCTACATCACAACAGTTGACTGACTACATTAAAAAAAATATTCCATTTGCTGTAAAGTCCTGAGGTTGTCAAAGGTGCTATATAAATGCAAATATATTTAATTTAAATTGTGCAAAATATACCTCCTGGCTCTTATTAAAAATTGCTTAACTGGTTCATTTGATTTTTTTTGAGTAAAGTAATTTGGGTTTGTTGATGTGGTTGCTGCTGTTGCTTCTATAGCCAAGGAAAGGGAGAAATAATGCCTGTTGGCGTACAGTGAACATGAGGGTGGTAGCTGAGGATATGGCTCCTGAATGTGCGTCGCAGTTTCACTGTCTCCGTGGTCCACACCATGCTAACTGCACTTGTGTCCCTTCCAGCCACGTGGCCATAAGTGCATTTTAATAGACACATGAACACTTGGGTATTTAACATTAATGAATAAAGAATATAATAGTCTCATTATAACTTGACACACAACAAGGCCAGTACAATTAATGACTTGTTATTCTTATCACAGGGCACTTGTATCTGCTAATTTTTGGCTTGAACAGTTGAGATGTGGTGAAAATAGCAGTGCTATTTGAGAGCACAAACCAATGAAACTAGGACTCGAATTTCAGTCACCGAGTTGCAATTTAAACTGCGAACAGGATTACACACAAGTATTTGGAGATCTTGATGTTTTGAGAATTCTTAAAAGCCCATTTTGGAGAAATGGTTGTTCTTCCAAACGGGACCGGAAAAGATCTACGCTGCATTACATTGCTTTCAGGTAGTTTCTTGACCCACGTCAGTTGATTTCATGGAGTTCTGTGCAGCTGGAAGATTATTTCAGACCCTTGTGTTGGAACAGAGATTTTTTTCCCCCCTTGGTTTTGTAATTGATGAGGGTGTCCCTCTCACACACATGTTTAGTGGTATCTACAGTGCCTTTTCAAGTCTACTCATGCAGCCTATATCAATTTTGAGTGTGTTTTAAAAAAAAATCAATATTTGTGAAATCAGTTATCTAATTCACAATAAATGAAACCTGATGTGTTTCAGTTTTACAATACTGCAATCATTTCTTGAAAATTGGCACAGTATCTGCACTAGTGGTCAGGATATGTTGCCATAGTACACTCATGGTGCGATCACTGCATTTCAGTTGGCAAATGATTTCACAGGTCAGTAGTTACATGATGCTCTTTTTTTTAAAAAAAAGCACTACAGGGATAAGGCCCATGTATTTATGTGAAAAAATACAGCCATACATCCAATTTTAAAAGCTATCTTTCAAACTCTCAATGGGCACCACCATATTTGTTCACCTTCAAAGTCGAGGCACAAAAGCTTTGCTTGTGTATATATATATATATATATATATATATATCCTTGTTTTTCAGAAACCGATGCTACTTATGGAAGCTATTGTAAGTTCATGGAATCTTGCAACATAAAAAGGGACCACTTCAGCCCATCGTGCTTTTGCAGGCTTTTGCTATCCATTTATTTCCACTCCCCCTGCACTTTCCCCATAGCCCACTTAGTTTCATTTTTAAGTATATATCCCATTTCCTTTTGAAAGTTGCTATTGAATCTGCTTCCACCACCCTTTCAAGCAATGTATTCAAGATCATAACTCGTTGTGTAAAATGTAAAAATATCTCATCGTCTCTCCTGGTTCTTTTGCCAAAGTTTGAATGAAAAAGCGAAACTTTTCTTAAGCCTGTGTGCAAGGTGGCAATTTTCATGAATATTTGAAAACTTTGTAGGACCTGATCCTGGGTGTCTGCTTTAGTTTGATGCACTGGAGAAAAAAAAAACAGATTTCAGTCAGGTTTTAAAGCGTCAAGTAGGCTGGGCAAATGTCTGTGATTTTATTAATTCTCCTATTCAATGTGTTGCAGGAGAGCTTATTGCCCCAGTTTAATTCAAACCATATTCATTTATTTAAAAGTGTCTTGGGACTGAAGGCTGTGCAAAAGTTAATATTACAGCCTGTGATGTGAATATATTTTCTTTCCCCTGCATTCATGCAAATGCACCCTATTCGGTGTTTTCCATAAAAGCACATTTGGGAACTGCCTGTGCTCTTTCATATTCAAAACTAAAAGCACCTTGACCCACTTCCAAAACCTGCAATGTCCTATTTTTACAGATATATAGGCATACTAGTCAGTACGCATTTGACTTTGTTGGTGTCCTGTTTCAGCATTGGACAGCTTTTTAATATTTCACAGTGAAGACATCCTCTACCCTTGCACCAAACTTTGAATATGACTAGCTATAGTGTTTGGTGATTTATTTTGTGTATACTGATGCAGTGTGCTATAGTGACCTACCATGTAGCAGGTGCCAGGTCGGTCTTAGTGGCAGATGCCATCTTTTCCTTATCAATGCAATATTGTTCTATTGGATTGTTGAGTTTGAGCTGCAATTTGTGTTCAGTTTGTGGTGTTCGTGTTGCCAATTCTTTCTGGGCGTCAACTGCTGGGGTGGTCAAGAGTCCTGGTTATGCAAGAGAATTTGAATCTGACAACTAACTATGATTTGCAATATAATCCTTTTATTGTGTTTGACCAAGTCTTCATACAGAGAAATAAACTATATTACCCCATTTTCCTCTCTGGGTAGTGATATTACCACTGTCGATCCTTTCGATCTTGACTCCCTCTACAAATTGTAAAGGAAATGGGTGTTTCCATATTTACGAAAAGATATACTTGCTTTGGAGGCATTTCAGAGAAGGTTCACGAGGTTGATTCCGGGGATGAGGGGGTTGACTTATGAGGAAAGGTTGATTAGTTTGGGCCTCTACTCATTGGAATTCAGAAGAATGAGAGGTGATCGTATTAAAAAGTATAAGATTATGAAGAGGCTTGACAAGGTGGATGCAGAGAGGATATTTCAACTGATGAGGGAGACTGGAACTAGAGGGCATGATCTTAGGATAAGGGGCTGCCCATTTAAAACTGAGATGAGGAGAAATTTCTTCTGAGGGTTGTAAAACTGGAATTCGCTGCCTCAGAGAGCTGTGGAAGCTGGGACATTGAATAAATTTAAGACAGAAATAGACAGTTTCTTAAACAATAAGGGGATAAGGAGTTGGGGGGAGTGGGCGGGGAAGTGGAGCTGAATTCATGGTCAGTCCAGCCTTGATCTTATTGAATGGCAGAGCAGGCTCGAGGGGCCAAATGGTCTACTCCTATTTCTTATGTTCTTAGGAAAGCTCAAGATCTTTATGGGCCTCTAGTCACGCACACTGACCTAGATTATTCAGTATGGCATGACCAAATGTTATGAGCCGTACCACCAGTAATGAGGCAGTTCCTCCAACTTCCAGATGGCTAATCTGTTCACCGTGAAACATGTAACTAATCATCCTGATTTCAGTGTCCTGTCTCCTTACCTCGACTATCTTGGCTATCCTGTTTCACAATGTGGCGACAAAAAGTCAATGGGCGTGAATCGCTCATCCTGCACTTTCTGAACAGCACGGTCACATAAATTATACCCTGACTCATTTGATCAGCTCGGCTGGGCAGGCCACATTGTCCGCATGCCAGAGACAAGACTCCCAAAGCAAGCGCTCTGCTTGGAGCTCCTTCACGGCAAATGAGCCAAAGGTGGGCAGAGGAAACGTTACAAGGACACCCTCAAAGCGCCTCCCTGAAAAAGTGCAACATCCCCACTGACACCTGGGAGTCCCTGGCCAAAGACCGCCCTAAGTGGAGGAAGTCCACCCGAGAGGGCGCTGAGCACCTCGAGTCTCATCGCCGAGAGCATGCAGAAATCGGGCGCGGCAAACCTGTCCCACCCACCCTTTCTCTCAACGACTGTCTGTCCCACCTGTGACATGGACTGTGGTTCTCGTATTGGACTGTTCAGCCACCTAAGGACTCATTTTTAAAGTGGAAGCAAGTCTTCCTCGATTCCGAGGGACTGCCTATGATTATGATGATGTTGAAACCCTAAAGCATCCTGGGAATGAACAACTTTAACCATTTCATTATTTCTAGTTACTGTACAAATCTTTCAGTAAAAATTAAATTAAACTTTAATCAAACCAAATCCTATTTAGAGAAGAATAGGTTGCTTTACAGTACAAATATCACAAAAATCAGCTTTCCTTAAAAGTCTCTTCGAAGTTTCATTTCAAAGTGCTGCCAGTTTGGGGAGGGAGAAATACATTAGCCCTGAAATTCCAGTTGGAGGCTTCCTTTGGCCTCCGACCTGAAATTTCTCTACGAAAGTATCTGGTGATCCCGGAGGCACCTTCCTTTCCTGCACTTTGCAGCGCGTCTACATCTTGGAGATGCGGACGGAGAAGCTGGAGTCACGTGGGCCAAGACAACCAATCACGGTACAGTATACTCATTGCTAGTAATGGGAACTCCGATTTTACGAGTTCCTATTACTATCAATGAGAAAAAACCCTGAAACACCCAAACACAACATTTTTTTTTAAAACTCACGTTTAAAATTAATTGAAATTAAAGTTAATTAAATGTTTTAGAAAAAAATAGATTTTTTTGGATTTAAAATTTTTTTTTTATTTTAATAATGTTTAAAATAAACTTACCTTAGTGGACATGGTTTTTACTATTTAAAATGTAAATATGCATTTTTATGTTTTAAAATTCTTGCGCTGGTAAAAGTAGGCTATGCGCCTGCTTTTACCGAGCGTAAGAGTTTGAAGGACATTCGCTGGACAAGTAATGGTCAAATTGCCCAATCTCACCTGCGCGGATGACCTTGCTCTGGGAATGCGGAAGATATGTCGAACATAAGAACATAAGAATTAGGACCAGGAGTAGGCCATCTAGCCCCTCGAGCCTGCTCCGCCATTGAACAAGATCATGGCTGATCTGGCCGTGGACTCAGCTCCACTTACCCGCCCGCTCCCCGTAACCCTTAATTCCCTTATTGGTTAAAAATCTATCGATCTGTGACTTGAATACATTCAATGAGCTAGCCTCAACTGCTTCCTTGGGTAGAGAATTCCACAGATTCACAACCCTCTGGGAGAAGAAATTCCTTCTCAACTCGGTTTTAAATTGGCTCCCCCGTATTTTGAGGCTGTTCCCCCAAGTTCTAGTCTCCCCGACCAGTGTAAACAACCTCTCTGCCTCTAACTTGTCTATCCCTTTCATTATTTTAAATGTTGCTATAAGATCACCCCTTATCCTTCTGAACTCCAACGAATAAAGACCCAGTCTACTCAATCTATCATCATAAATAACCCCCTCATCTCCGGAATCAGCCTAGTGAATCGTCTCTGTACCCCCTCCAAAGCTAGTATATCCTTCCTTAAGTAAGGTGACCAAAACTGCACGCAGTACTCCAGGTGCGGCCTCACCAATATCCTATACAGTTGCAGCAGGATCTCTCTGCTTTTGTACTCCATCCCTCTCGCAATGAAGGCCAACATTCCATTCGCCTTCCTGATTACCTGCTGCACCTGCAAACTAACTTTTTGGGATTCCCAAAAAGAGTTTCATGCACAAAGACCCCCAGGTCCCTCTGCACCGCAGCATGTTGTAATTTCTCCCCATTCAAATAATATTCCCTTTTACTGTTTTTTTTTTTTTTTCCCCAAGGTGGATGACCTCACACTTTCCGACATTGTATTCCATCTGCCAAACCTTAGCCCATTCGCTTGACCTATCTAAATCTCTTTGCAGCCTCTGTGTCCTCTACACAACCCGCTTTCCCACTCATCTTTGTGTCATCTGCAAATTTTGTTACACTACACTCTGTCCCCTCTTCCAGGTCATCTATGTATATTGTAAACAGTTGTGGTCCCAGCACCGATCCCTGTGGCACACCACTAACCACCGATTTCCAACCCGAAAAGGACCCATTTATCCCGACTTTCTGTTTTCTGTTCGCCAGCCAATTCTCTATCCATGCTAATACATTTCCTCTGACTCCACGTACCTTTATCTTCTGCAGTGACCTTTTGTGTGGCACCTTATCGAATGCCTTTTGGAAATCTATCTTGACAGATCGGAAAAGCCGGTTTTCAGCGCATGTGCATTGCGCCCCAAAAACTGGCTTTTGCGAGGCCTTGCTGGGTCTATGCACACTCCGTACGGACCCGGGGAGGCTGGAATTTTAGAGCCATTAACACTTTGTGCCTTAGAACAAGGACAGGTTTGGGAATGATTGAAGGTGTTTCTGGGTGGTTCCGGAGGACAACTGCAAGAGCTACTAATGGTGGCTTGAGAGCAAACTGTCATCTTGGCTGCAACTCCCAACCCAGGAGGTTGAAGAAAGCAGATTTTCAGAAAAAGAATGTCGAATTATAGAAAAATCATCAAGAGACCATTCTACCCATCGTGTCCGTGCCGGTCGAAAAAGCTACCCAGCCGAATCCGACCTTCCAGCACTAGGTCTGTAGCCTCTTAGATCACAGCTTTTTAAGTGCATATCCAAGTACTTTTTAAATGCTGAGGCTTTCTGCCTCTACCACCCTTTCAGGCAGTGAGTTCCAGACCCCCATCACCCTCTGGATGAAAATGCTTTTCCTCATTTCCCCTCTAATCCTTCGACCAACTACTTAAATCTATGCCCCCTGGCTATTGACCCTCTGCTCAGGGAAATAGGTCCTTCCTATCCATTTTATCTAGGCCCCTCATAATTTTATACACCTCAACAATAAGGTCTCCCCTCAGCCTCCTTTGTTCCAAAGAAAACAACCCCAGCCTATCCAATCTTTCCTCCTAGCTAAAATTCTCCACTCCAGGCAATAGATCAGCCTCCACTCTGGAAATAAAGTAAATGTGAGTGATAATCTGAATGGATATGTGGACAACAGTTCCAGGTGTATGTGCATTTTTGCTATGTGAATTCCTTGGTATTTGAATTATTTAGAATAATTTGGATGAGGTTCCCCATCCTCTGAAAAGCAAATGCACCACTTTCAATTTTGTTTCAAATTTTAGAAATGTTTTTACAGTATGACCATAATGCCAATCTTCGAGAAGCTCCTGACAGCGCAAGGATCATGTAAACCTTGGCAACAGTTGTGTGTTCCGCATCAGAAAATGGCAGTTTGTCAAATTCTCTGCCTGTTTGTCTTGCAACCCCTCTTTATTCTTCTTGAGCATCTTAACACTTTTTCCAAACAAAGAAACCGTTACTACTGCCCTTTTTCTTTCCTCCTCTTCCTTCCCATCATCCCTGGCCCAGTCAGCATTGTGATCATAAACCATGATAACAATTGGAGGGGTGGTTTAAAATAACCCAAGATGTTTCCATTGAAAATTAATGCTTTTTTTTTTGGACTCAATCCTTGGTGGGGCAGGAGCTAGAAATGGCATGTGTGGGTGCAGGGTTTGAGCAGGGCAGGGGTAACAATGGCAGCATTTCTGTGGGGAACTAAGTCGTGACCCCTTTGGATGAGTTTTGGGACCATTTTCTTGGGGATATAAATAGACAAATGTTGCATTTCCTCCCCATCTCCCCGCTTCCCCCCCCCAACCTATATTTTGAGATGCATCTTTTTCTTCAGGCGAACATTTGAAAAAAAATAATTGTACTGGTTCTAACTTTAGGATGCAGGATCTGGTTGTGGTGGTGATTGGAAGAAATCGAGAGCACTGGCTCTAGGATGGGGAAGAGAGGGCATTGCTAGGCTCTCTAACTCCCTGTACTCGTATGATTCAAAAGAAAGCAGTTGTCCCAGTTAGGTTCTCCTTGACCTAGATAGAATTGAACTGCTGTTGGATGTGAAGATACTACAGAGAAAGTAATTTCAGGGCAGGATGTAGCCGTCTCAAAATGATCTGTAGTCCAGATTGCGATCTATGATCTTGTGTTAAATTAGGAAAGACCAGTTGATCCTTGTTGGAACAGTCTGTGTCATCTTCTGTCATGTCCAGTGTTGTTTGTGGGACAGATGAAAAAAAATTGCAAGAGTTAACGCTAACTTTGTAGAATGTACCAGGCCTAAATCTCTCTCTGCTTCAAACATTCTGTAAATTTGAAGCATTTAACTTTTCTGAGAAGGTCCAGTGCTACTCATTTGCATGCATGCCAGTGGCACTGGGCTGCATCAGAAAATTAGGGCGTGGCCTGGGTTAACAATAGGAGAGCAAGTGACACTAAAGCTTGCCCCAGTTATTTTTGTTGTCCTGAACTTTGGGGCAAGAATTTTGATCCCTGCTGAAGAAATCTTGGGCAACCTGATTCACCCGTTGCGAGCTCCATTTCCTTTAAAGGATATCTTGATTTACAGTGATTTGAAGCTGTGCCTGTGGTCGCACACAGAGTTAAATAACCTTGGGAAACCACTGACCAGCTTTCAACCGTGGATACGAGCCCACTGCCCTGAACTTAAATTGGCCTTGTGGTGTTTTTTTGTTTAGCAATCTTGCCTGAGCCAGCACTTAGCTACCGGTTTGCTTGACAATATTTCTAGCAGCTGACAGCATAAAACGCAACATAACTACACATTCATCAGTGAAAACAATAGCCAAACAAGGTACTGTGGACTTTGGTAACTATTATTCTCCTCACAGCTTGGAAAAACAGGACCAAATTGGTCTTGATTCAATCACCATATGAAGAGATTCTCCCTGCATGAATAGTGGCCATCACAAATACTGTACAAGATTGTCGGGCCTAAAATGAAATATGTTTAAGCCGTCTCCATTCCTAATGGGTGGGTGAGCCGGTGATACAAATTGGCACACGGCATTGCTGAAGTAAATGGAAACGCTTCTAACTTTGGGTTTAAAGTACATTGTTGGGTTTGTTTAGTTAGAGAGAACTTGATCAATGATAAATGTGACGTGGGAGTACAATGCTTTAACTGGCTGAATGCTTTAACAACCAGATAGAGCTTTTAGTAGATGACAAGGTATGCATTACATTGCAAGCCTAGGCAGTGACACTGCTACAGGGTGCAAAAAGTGTCAAAATACTCTTGTTTTTATTCTCCAGAACTGACGTGTCTCTCCTTGAAGGAGACATATGAAGTTACAGCATTTTTCTGAAATAATACTGATGCAGTTTGAATGGAATGTTGATGTGTCTCTCTAGGATTCAAAAATGAGCAACCTCTCTAGCTCATGAGTACCTTGGAAATTGTTCATGTCAAATTCATACATATGCCCCATCGTAAATCTGAGAATTTCTTTTTCCCCTCTCTGCCTCAATGGGTCTGTGTTGCGACCAGCTATTTTTAAACCCAGCCTCTTCACACTAATTTCCACTGGCTCTCCCAATAGATAAGCTTTCACAGTCGGTGCATTCCTGTTGTGAGCTGTGCTCCAAATGATGCCGCGGTACTTGAGATGGGAAGGGAAAGTTGATGCAAGGCGTTAATCCTTTGCTCTTTCATGCTTCCTGTTATAAAGAGGCTTTGGCAGATGCCTGTGAGTAGGTCACCTACCAAGTGTTCTCCGCTAAGGTGGGGAGAGGAGACCGAGGGAGAGAAAAGAAAAAAAACATTTAAAATAGAGCAAGGGTTGACATTTATTGCATTGTACAGTAAATAAGCTATGTGGTATGAGTATAGAATAACAGAAAAATTAAGCACCCAATTTTAATGTGTTACAACACTCATTGGTATTTAAAATTGGAAAGTACTGCATTTGGCTTGGAAACATGCACTTATTTCCTGCAATGAGGTTATCCTTATTACAAAGTATTTACAGCACCGAAATGGGCCATTTGGCTCAGCAGGTCCATCCCGGTGTTTATGCTCCACACGCGCCTCCTTCACCAAGCCCATTAATATATCCTTCTATTCCTTTCTCTCTCATGTCCTTAGCTAGCTTCCCCTTAAATGTATCTATGCTGTGCGCTGCAACTACTCCATGTGCCAGCGAATTCCACATTCTCACCACTCTGGTTAAAGAAGCTTCTCCTGAATTCCCTGTTTGATTTAATAGTTACTGTCTTGTATTTAGGGCTTGTAGTTCTGGTCTCGCCCACAAATGGAAGCATCTTCTCTACATCTACTCGATCAAACCCTTTCACAATTTTGAAGACCTCTATCAGACCCCACCTCAGTCTTCTCTTTTCAAGAGGGGAAAAAAAGATCCAGATTGTTCAATCTTTGCTGATGGGGATAACCTTTCAGTTCTGGTATCATTCGAGTTATCATTTTGCACCTACTCCAGTGCCTTGGTCTCAATTTTTTTAATAATATACAGACCAGTATTGTGCACAGTACTCTGAAATGTGGTCTAACCAGGGTTCTATACAAGTTTAACATCATTTCTCTGCTTTTCAATTCTATCCGTCTAGAAATTAACCCTAATGTATGCTGTGCAAATACTGCAGTAGGGTTTCAGTAATGCAACAGAAAAGTAGAGCCTGAATTATTAACTCTGAAAGGGTCTTAAAATTACCAATAGAGCGTGCTTTCATATAATGTCCTTACTCTGAGTGACTGAATTGGTGGTATTTTATTAATTAAACCACATCATGTTCATGCCTGAATCTTAGTAAAGCATAAAACAATATAATTAAAAATCTTGTCCTTCCAAATTCGGGAGTGTTTTGAGTTATATTGGAATTCAGAAGAATGAGGGGTGATCTTATCGAATCATATAAGATTATGAGGGGGCTTGACAAGGTGGATGCAGAGAGGATGTTTCCACTGATGGGGGAGACTAGAACTAGAGGGCACAATCTTGGAATAAGGGGCCGCCCATTTAAAACTGAGATGAGGAGAAATTTCTTCTCCTGAGGGTTATAAATCTGTAGAATTCGCTGCCTCAGAGCTGTGGAAGCTGGGACATTGGATAAATTTAAGACAGAAATAGACAGTTTTTTAAACGAAAAGGGAATAAGGGATTATGGGGAGCGGGCAGGGAAATGGACCCGAGTCCATGATTGGATCAGCCATGATCGTATTGAATGGCGGAGCAGGCTCGAGGGGCCGTATGGCCTACTCCTGCTCCTATTTCTTATGCTCTTATATTCTTATAACACACAGGTGGAATTCTGTTAGTTACAGGTCAGTCACTGGTGGTAGGAGCAGTTGGAGATCCTGAAATGAGAGTATCACACAACATTAAAGCACATTGGCTAGATTAGAATTTGTGAATTGTTACCAGTACACTAAGCTTGTTCTGTTGGGCTACTATGGAGCCTCAAGGGCTATGTATAAAGTTGAAATCAACGTCTCTTTAAATTGCATTTCTGAAGTTCCTTATACTAACTGATCTTGTTGTGCTAATTTATCCTCCAATGAGGTAGCAGCTTTTCAAAACAGCCCTTGCCAAAGCTCTGAGTCCATGAAATTTAAACAGGACAAGTCAGTAAGCAAGAAGGCCTAGGTTGTCTGGGCTTCGAGGGCTGGATTGCCAGGGCTTGAGGGCCATAGGTTACAATGTACATGCTGCTAACATCTGACCAGAAGAAAGTAACAGGAAATCTTGGTTTATTCCCTATATAATAAGTTGGAGTCCTAGTTTGATGTGGCTTTTTGTTTAAATACCTGGGACAAGATGTGGACTTATTTTGTATGCTGACTAGATTACTTACCATGGGCATCTACAATATGTAATTTTAAACTCCTGATTACAAATGCAAAGACGTGTCAAAGTCTAAAGGGACCAAAAATCAGCATTTCTGCTATTGGCCCAGTCCCGATTTGGTGGAATTTCTACATTTGCAGTCGTAACACTGAGTCCAGAGCTCACCAACTTCAAACAGACAAACCCAATGGAATAAATGGAAATCGTGCTGGCTGCTCTGGTTCCTGGTCTTGTGCTGACCATTCTGCACACTGACCATTCTGCACACTGACTAAGATGTGGGGGCTACCACACCATGGATACTGGAAGCGTTGCACCAGTGCAGGTGTGGCGGTAGCAGCTGGGGGTGGGTGGTGAGCCACCAGGAGACCCCTTTGCCTGCTGCCAATGTGACCAGTGCATTAGAAGAGTGCAACCATTTCTTGCCTAGCTCGGCAAAGCAACTGAGTCATACTGGGTCAGCAGCTTCTTGGCAAACTGGCCATTAATTCTCTGCGGACTTAGATCATCATCATCATAGGCAGTCCCTCGGAATCGAGGAAGACTTGCTTCCACTCTTAAACTGAGTCTTTAGGTGGCTGTACAGTCCAATACGAGAACCACAGTCCCTGTCACAGGTGGGACAGATAGTCGTTGACGGAAAGGGTGGGTGGGACAGGTTTGCCACACGCTCTTTCCGCTGCCTGCGCTTGATTTGTGCATGCTCTCGATGAGACTCGAGGTGCTCAGCGCCCTCCCGGATGCACTTCCTCCACTTAGGGTGGTCTTTGGCCAGGGACTCTCGGTGGGTGGGGATGTTGCACTCTTTCAGGGAGGCTTTGAGGGAGTCCCTGTAACATTTCCTTTGCCCACCTTTGGCTCATTTGCCGTGAAGGAGTTCCGAGTAGAGCGCTTGCTTTGGGAGTCTCATGTCCGGCGTGTGGACGTTGTGGCCTGCCCAGCGGAGCTGATCGAGTGCTTCAGTGCTGGGGATGTTGACCTGGTCGAGGACGCTAATCTTGGTGCGTCTGTCCTCCCAGGAGATTTGTAGGATCTTGCGGCGGCATCATTGGTGGTATTTCTCCAGTGACTTGAGTTGTCTCCTGTGCATGGTCTATGTCCATGGTCCAGAGTACAGGGGCCAGCAGGCTATTTGCCAATGGTAGGGATAATGCAGCTGAACCCCCAGTCCAGTATTCTTATGTCATCAGCTGAACCCCAGGTGCCCTCAGCCAATGTTCAACTAACGTGTGCGTTCAAGCAGGAGTCACTGGGTGGCAAACGAGTGGGAGTCCGGGATTAGTTTTTCTTTTCCCTGCCTTGGCACCGAGGTCGATTGTAGGATCTCAGTTACAGCCCTGCTGAGATCTGCTAATTCTGCACAGGCAGGAATCAAAACTGGGAGCTTCTGGTATGTTTTCTTTAGCACAGCACCAAGCATTGCCTTGACCCTCTAGATCATGGGGAAGCTTAAACTCCAGGCACTTGTTGTCAGGGTTTCATTTATTAATCGATGACTTCTATACTTGGAGATGATTCTATAATATACCAAGAGCTCCTCATCCATGCTGACCTCATGCTGATCTTATATTTCACATTTTTAATTAAAAAAAAAAAAATCCTTTTATAATGCAGGAATGTTGAAAGTGCCACAGTTTTTGGGATGCAAAAATCCTAAGCAAAACTGAGGTGGTTACTGGAAGCTTGTATCCAGGCACTTTGGGGAAAGCAGAATAATGGTTTAGCCCATCGATCCATGGTAGTGACTTGGGTGTAGTCAGCTTGTCGTTATTGTACTGTCAGGCCTGCTGACTCATCATGAATCTCACATTTATAGCTAGCTTACCGGCAGCATTTGGTTCTGGGGTTGTGATGAGGTTTACACTAATGGGAAATTCCTGCTGCCAAAGACAATCGAATGATTCTGCTAAATAGTAAATTAAAGAGTTTACTCCAGAATACCTTGGTCACCGCTCTGTTTTTGATCTTCTCCTGGATATATTCCAAAAGACTCTTATCAGAGACTGCTTTGTTTAATTGCATCTACTGTGCGCTTTATCTGTAGGTAAGACAATGCCACTTTTTCTCACATTTTCTCAGCGATCACGGAGAATAAATTGCCCTGATGACATAAGAATATTTTGTAGACTTTCTGCATTCTAATGTAATTGGGGGGGTAATGACAATAACTAGTCTCTATTTCCTGCAGAGCTTGCAGTATGTGTTGGTGCAAGTGTGATATGAAAATGTATTGCTAACATTAATATAGAATGCTTAACTAAAAATGCCACATGCCACTTCCACCTTTGCTGATGTTCTGTATCGATGGCAAAGAGTTATTCATTCTTGACAGTTACCTTTCCTGCCCATCTCTCCTGAAGTCATTAAGCTTTATATGGGTTATAACTTTACAGATATGGTCACCCTTGGGTACTTCGCCCAAATGGCGATTGTTCATGAACATTGGTCTTGAGTATTAGCAGGCTATTCGAGCATGGGGACCATCACAGCTAAGTCCAAACCTGACCTCACCTGGCATACTGGTCGCAACCCTACTGCTCAGCAGTGTCAGATCTTTAGACTTCGTGGCTAAGCTATTCGTTGAATAAGAAAGAAAGAGAGACTTGCATTTCTATAGCATCTTTCACGGCCACCGGACATCCTGAAGCACTTTACAGCCAATCAAGTACTTTTTGAAATGTAGTCACTGTTGTAATATGGGAAACACGGCAGCCACTTTTCGCACAGCAAGGTCCTACAAACAGCAATGTGATGGTGACCAGATTGAGGGATAAATATTGGCCAGGACACTGGGGATAATGCCCCTGCTCATTGAACATGTGTGTTTATAGCCTCCCTTGATGGCTCCAAATGGAAGCTGCATTTGGATGCTAAGTATCTCATTCACAACTTTTTGTGGGGCAATGTTTTTAACATTATTTTTTTCTATTCCAACAGTTTGCGTGATTGAAAGTGTGCCGTGGTATGACGACTACTAACAAGGGAAACAAGGCCTTAAAGGTACAGCTGACCTCCCTTTAAACATTTAATGCACAGGTTGCTAAGTTCCAGTAAAGCAAAGCATCAGAAGTCTTTAATACTGGTCTTGATCTTGTTGGTCAAAATTGCATGTTGAGTTAATAACTACCTGGAATGTTAGATTCTGCATTTGTATCTGTGTTTCATTTCATCCTCTAGATAAGGAACTAGAAATGATTATTAAGTCGTTTAGTACATGAAAAGAATGGCCAAGATCTACCTGAGTTCTTCTTTCTTAAGTTTTTGTTTAATGTGTTGGGTTTTTATCTTCCTCATTTTTCTGCCATTTTTTCCCTGCTATTTCCTCCTTTCACTCCCAGTGGTTTTGCTTGTTCGCTACAGTATGGATTCAAGGTACCAGGTGCTGTTCAGTCCCTCACCAAAGTGGCCATTTTTTGCGTGAGAGTTTTAGCAGGCTATTTGACCATTGGAAGCATCACTATCAAGACTGATTCTGTCACCACCCAGTTTGTACCTAGTAGGGATTACTAGATAGACCAGTGCAGAAAAAGTCCTTTCCCCTCCTCACACTCACTCACACTCGTGCGCACTCACAAGATTAAATCAAGCAGACGTGGCCAAATTTGCCATTGGATGCTACACGGAAAGAAATGTCACTTATATCATTTGAGTTCATGGAGTCATGTGTAGTGTAACATTGCAAACTGCAGAATAAACCAGTAATCAAGCCTGCAAAGTAATAAATTTGGTACTACGTTGGACTGTGATGCTCTCTTATTGGTTTCTCATTTCAGTTATCTTAGCATGAGTTGCTTTAATGCTAGAAACTGTGTATTCCTAATGATATAGCCCTAGAAATTAACATTGCAATAATAGCAGGTGAACACCTAATGTGTCTGTGTGACCTTCTGTCTGCTGTTTTAATGGAGGCATTTAACATAAATTGGTTAACACCTGCTTTAAAATAGCAGCCAAAGGAACACCTTGCAAAGGTTTAGGTTTGTCTGTGATGTCCCCAACAGTAACTTGTACCATTTCAGTACTCAAATCATTTTTTTTTTAAAAAGTGCATTCTGAGGAACATTGCAAGTTTGTTCATTTCAGACACAGAATCCACCATCTTTAAAAAGTGAAACTTAAACATATTTCCAAAAATTATTCATCACTTCTCTTTTTTTATATATGGACTGCTGCAATTAGTCATCCTCTGTATTGGCCAGCTGTGGCCTGTGCTTACTAATAAGCAGAAAATGGTTTGTGCAGTGTCATATGGAGGAAGTTGATTCAATATCAGACAATGCAGCAAGCCAGTAGAAATTGTGTGATCAGAAGCTGTGCCAGAAATTTGTGTGTGCAGATCTCCATTGGAATACGAGTTGAAATCGTATCGCCTGCTGACACGCCCAGTGCAAAGTTTAGGGGAGGTGTTTTACTGCTGGGAATATTCACCTTTGGGTGAAACATTTTAAAATTATTGTCCTGTCTGCCTGTCCTTAATGATTCAAAACTACTCCCCCCCAAATATGTCTCGTGAAGGAATCGGGAACAACTCCTTTTTAAGTGTAGAGCCCGAATGTAATTCCTGATTGGGATGTCATAATTAAATCAACTTTATTTTCAGCAAATCAGAAGTGATTTTTATCGGAAGTACTCAAGGTCCTAAAGGGTCGTCATCATCATCATAGGCAGTCCCTCGGGATCGAGGAAGACGTGCTTCCACTCTTAGCGTGAGTTCTTAGATGGCTGTACAGTCCAATACGAGAACAGTTTCTGTCACAGGTGGGACAGATAGTCATTGAGGGAAAGGATACAGAGACGATGAATGTCAGTATATTTAACATAGTCACAGATTCTGCAATATGACCACATGATCTTAAAATTGGAGGATGACATTTAATTACTTTTTTTGTAGTAGATGGTAAATGTCTGTCAAAGGAGGTAGGGAGGTCTCTCTATATTGTAAATTCAAGAGAATTGGATTATTACGTGGAGAAAAATGTGGTAGAGGTGTGGGATATGATATTTCTTACAAATTGACACCGGTAAAATAGACCACTGTTGTCTTTTCTGATCCTATATTTTTCTGTGTTCGCATGTTCCTAAATTTATTGTGTATGCCGTCTTTTTTTTGAGTTGATGTTGCAACCCAAACGCAGGTGGTTTGCTGTTGGGGTGAGAGGTTTGCAGCCAGACCTGCAGCTGACAATCTGCAAACTGTCCCCACCAACTGCAATTCAACTCTAAATGACCTTGGGCTCGTGTATTTTTGCAACAATTAAGCTTCGTGACCTTAAAAGGACAGGCCATCTTGAATAGACCTCTGCTTTTAGCAGCAGAACAATACATTTGTGTGCTCCATGGTATCGTACTCTTGTCATTATACAACACTAACATCCAGCTTAACCTTCAGCAATGCCACAAGGGATTCACTGGTATAAAGTAAATCTGAAAGCTATACAGAACACAACTCAACACCCGTTGATGCTTAATTTAGGCTCCAAAGAATCTTCTCAGTTTCTAGACGTTTTCATGAATGTATTTCTAAACTCTCAGGGACCAGTTGGGGACCTTGGGACCATGTGCCTGAAAGCTATGACGGCTGAATTTTTCTTTAAAACTTAAAATGGAAAATGTCAGTTGCAGACAATGCTCTTCTAATAATGAAATGACTGCACATGTAAATGTTTGATCTATTTAGTTTATTTCATTTGTGGATTGTTGGACAATTGTTGTGATAAATACAGAAAAAGTAAGGCTGAAGGGAAGTATTTTCTGTCCCTTTTTTTTTACCATATGTGGACTCACCATTTTGGATCTCCGATCCAATTTTGAGTTTCTTGAGTGATTAACGTATGGCACAATCCAAGTATTTGGCTGTCTGTAATTTCTCCAGGCAGTCACCAGCATGTTTGGATAGTGGAATGTCTACGGGTGTTGTCTACTTGGACTACAGAAGGCATTTGATTAGGTTCTGCATAATAGACTGTTAGCAAAAAATGAAAGCGTATGGTATCAGAGGTAATCTTGTGATCTGGGTTGGGAAGTAGGAAATAGAGAATAGGGATAAAGGGAACATTCTCTGATTGGCGGCATGCGACCAGTGGTGGTCTAAACGGGTCTGTACTGGAGCCTCAGCTTTTCACAATGTATATTAATGACTTTGATATTAGGAGGCACAGTAAGTTGTGCAGGTGGGAGCAATGTAAGATGATTCGAATCTGACCCAAAATATGGTTGCAACCAAACCATTTATTGTGTTCGGCCAAGTCTTCACACACTCCGTCTTAGCAGTTGTCAAGCAAACAAATAAATGCAGTTGACCCGCTTTTCCTCTAGGTAGATGGGCCGTAACCTTCATTAATCATTTTGTTCTTGTCTCTCTCCAAGTTGTGAAGAAAGCTCAAGATCTATATCGGCCTCTAGTCACACACTGTGCTTGATGATGCATCATGACATCAGAGGTAGCCATGGAAATAGTATATGCATTGGTTGTCATCTTCCAAAATTCTATAGATTATGGAACAGTGCCTGCAGATTGGAGGGTGGTAAATGTAACCCCACTATTTTAAAAAAGGAGGGAGAGAAAACGGGGAACTACAAATCGGTTAGCCTGACATCAGTAGTAGGGAAAATGCTGGAGTCTATTATAAAGGATGTGATAACGGCATACTTGGATAATATTAATGGGATTAAATAAAGTCAGCATGGATTTATGAAAAGAAAATCATGTTTGACAAACCTCCTGGAGTCTTTTGAGGATGTAACTGACAGAATAGATGAGGGAGAACCAGTGGATGTAGTGTATTTGGATTTTCAGAAGGCCTTTGATAAAGTCCCACATAAGAGGTTAGTGTGCAAAATAAAAGCACATAAGATTGTGGGTAATGTATTGGCATGGATTGAAAATTGGTTAACTGACAAGAAACAGAGTAGGAATAAACGGGTCTTTTTCGGGGTGGCGGTCAGTGACTAGTGGGGTACCACAGGGATCAGTGCTTGGGCCCCAGCTATTTACAATATATACAAATGATTTGGATGAGGGAACCGGATGTAATTCCAAGTTTGCTGATGGCACAAAACTAGGTGGGATTGTGAGTTGTGAGGAGGATGCAAAGACGCTGCAAGGCGATTTAGATAGGTTGTGAGTGGGCAGACACATGGCAGATGCAGTATAACGTAGATAAATGTGAAGTTATCCACTTTGGTAGGAAAAACATAAGGACAAAGTATTATTTAAATGGTGATGGCTTGGGAAGTGTCGATGTACAGAGGGACTTGGGTGTCCTTGTACACCAGTCATTGAAAGCAAACATGCAGGTGCAGCAAGCAGTTAGAAAGGCCTTCATTGCAAGAGGATTTGAATACAGGAGCAAGAATGTCTTACTACAGTTATACAGGGCCTTGGTGAGACAGCACCTGGATATTGTGTGCAGTTTTGGTCTCCTTACCTAAGAGATGATATACTTGCCATAGAGGGGGTACAGCGAAGGTTCACCAGACTGATTTCTGGGATGACAGGACTGTCTTATGAGGAGAGATTGGGTCGACTAGGTCTGTATTCACTAGAGTTTAGAAGAATGAGAGGGGGGATCTCATTGAAACGTATACAATTCTGACTGGGTTGGATAGACTGGATGCGGGGAGGATGTTTCCCCTGGCTGGGAAGTCTAGAACAAGGGGTCACCGTCTCAGGATACGGGGTAGGAAATTTAGGACCGAGATGAGAATTTTTTTCACCTGAGGATGGTGAACCTGTAGAATTCTCCACCACCCAAGGCTGTGGAGGTCAAGTCACTGAATATATTTAAGAGGGAGATAGATTTCTAGAAACAAAAGGCATCAAGGGGTATGGTGTTGAGAGAGAGAGAGGATTGGCCATGATTATATTGAATGGCGGTGCAGACTCTAAGAACCGAATGGCCTACTACTGCTCCTATTTTCTATGTTTCTATGGCATGATAGTAGTTCAATGTGAACAAGAACCCCAGAATTGAGGTAGTTTGTCACAAACTCCAGATGGCCAATCTTGTTTCTCATTAATCATGTAACTAATCATCCTGGCCCCATTATCTTCTTTCCTATCTCAAGGCTGTCATTTCACAATGCATTGACGAAGTTTAGGCAACAGGCACAAATTAGCACATCCTGCACCTCAGCAGAAAATAGACAGTCGTCAGCTAAAAGGTGTACTGACACATTAAACCCTAAAGCATCCTGGGAATGAACAACTTAACCATTTCATTATATCCAGCTACAGTACAAATTTCCAAGCTATTAATGTCAAAAGAAAACCAAAATTTTAATTTTGAGATTCTTGCAGCAGGAAGTTACAAAGGGACATGGACAGACTAAGTGAGCGGGCAAAACTGTCAGATGGAACTCAATGTGACGAGTGTGAGGTCATCCACTTTGGAACCGAAAAAGACAGATCTGAATATTTTCTCAATGGCGAGGGACTGGGAGCTGTGGAGGAGCAAAAGGGTTTGGATGTCCATGTGCACAGGTTCAAAAAGTAATCCAAATGGCTAATAGAAAAGGCCATTGGAATTCAAAATTGAGAAAGTGATATTTCAGTTGTAAAGAGCCTTGGTCAAATACTATCTGGAGCACTGCGTTCAGCTTTGGACACCGAATCTCAGCAAAGATATATTGGCCTTAGAGGGGGCATTGTATTATTCAGCAGACTGATGCCAGTTTAAAGGAATAAATTATGAGGAAAGGTTGACTAAATTTGGTTTATATTCCTTGAGTTTAGGCAGTTGAGAGGTGATCTAATCCAGGTCTTTAGAATGATGGGGTAGACAGTGAACTATTTCCAGAACAAGGGGGTATAATAAAATTAGAGCAAGACTGTTAGGAGTGAAATCAGGAAGCACTTTTTCAGACAAAGTGTAGTGGAAATTTAGAATTCTTTCCTCTCTGCCCTCCCTCCCCCCCCCCCCCCCCCCACACGCAAAAAGATCGGCTTGCTAAATTTTCAAAACTGAGGTTGATGGATCTTATTGGGTGTGAGTATCGGGGATATAAGTAGCATTGGCGAGGAAATAGCGTTGAGGTACAGCTAAGCCATGATCTAATTGAATGGCAGAATATCCTCGAGGAGCTGAATGGCCTGGATGCTCCTGTTGCTGTGTTGATCAGGCAGCTGTAGGGTAGTCCCAAGGGCCGACTCATTATGACTGGAGCTGTTGTGGAATGCATGCAGCCCGCCCCTGTATCGTGTGTTCCTGAATCAACTCGCAAATTGAATGGAGCTCTGAAATGGTGGACCTCCAAGAAGTTCAAAATAATTTACTAAAATGCGGATATCTATGAATTAAACAGGAAATATCTTGGTCATCTTTTGGGGGGTATTGGTGCAGTTCTTTGTGCAGTTCCAAAGCTTTTTTTCATAAATAATCAAGTTTGGAAACTGGCCTAAATTTCAGCCCAGTGTGATGGAGTAAAAGCCACCTCTGCCTGATGCCTGTACATTTGCCCAAACTCCATCCAATTGCTAATCAGCAGCACAAAACTGCCTCGAATTCAATTTTAATGGCACTTAATTTGCAATTTCATTAATAAGGGCTGGCTGGTATGGCAAACGGAAACATGACCTAGAGGTGCCAGTGGGGATGGGAGATTTGGCCAGAGGCAATTTGTGGGACAGAATAGAAGGAGCTTTACTATAGCTGACCTGTGATTGCACCATCACGTTGAATGTCTGCGTCTGTGACCTTGTTCAATTGTAACAGTGGGGGTTATAGGTTATTAAACATGTGTCTTTTCTGTATTGGGAGCCTGGTGATTTCAGCTTTGATCTGTTTATACAGCACATACTCAGGGATGTCATCAGCAGGCCAGGGCCATTAGAGGGAGCAGCGTGTAGCGGCCCAGCGCAGTCCCGGCCTGCAAGACCCATCAGCAGGCCGGGGCCATTAGAGGGAGCGGCATGCGACAGCATACCACTGCAGGGAGCAGGGAGTGCTGCTGCAGGACGGTGACGACTGACTGCAGTGCGGGCAGGTACAGCAGGAGTGGCGAGGTCGGGGCAAAGGAGCGGCAAGAGTTCGTCGAGGGATGTGATCGGGGCCCAGAAGAAGTGAGGGTGCAGGGGCATCACGGGCCAGCCCACACTGCGATATATGTGTGCGCACTAGGTCCATGCAGCAGAGCTGGTCTCCAGTTGTCTTGGGTAACCCTTGCCACTGGACCAAGACCTAGCTCTGTCAAGCCCGTGTGGTGGCTGGTGTGCAACGGCCACCACATGTTTTAAAAAAAAAAAAAAAAAAAAATCCACACACTGGCATCTTCCACCCTTCAGGATGTAGTTCGGGATCCGGAATGTTAGGTCCTTCATTAAAACACCTGTGAACTCATCCCTTTTCGGCGTGGAATCAAGTCATCCTTGTTTCGATGGACTGCCGATGATGATGATGATGATGTGTCTGGACTGGAAAGCTCCCATTTCCCAGCACTAATATCCTTTGTGTTAATTAGCACACAATTCACAAGAAATCTAATTAAAAAATAATAAACCTCTATATGTAATAGTGGTGATCTTTGGAGAGCAATGCAAGTAAACTCTGGACCAGCCCTCTAAAGACAAATGATAATGTTTCCACAAAGTAGGAACAAAGATTCCTCTTCATTAAAATTATTCTGAGCAGACATTCAGTGTTCCTCTATTGCTGTAACTAAAATTCAAAATTACTCAACATTTCCCTTTGAAACTGCATTGTCCACGAAGCGGAGTAACCATTCAGAAACCTGTTTGGTAAATTGACACACAACACTTGGGGGAAATCTGAAACCCTATTTTTATACTGGTTCCTGGAGCAGTTCCAGTGTAATTTGCTCCAGGAACCAGGCGGACTCATTTGGAGCCGTCCTGCTTACTCTGGAATTCACAGTAGGGAACGTCGGAACATTTCCACAGTTTGATTTGTGCTTCACGTGTGTTTCCATCTGCTTTGCAGAAAAATACGTATTTCAGCAAAAGAAGCTTGCTCATTATTCAAAATGTATAAGAATTAGGAGCAGGAGTAGGGCATACGGCCCCTCGAGCCTGCTCCGCCATTCAATACGATCATGGCTCACCTTCGACCTCAACCCCACCTTCCCATCCGATTCCCATGTCCCTTGATTCCCTTAATGGCCAAAAATGTAACGATCCTCATCTTGAATATACCCACCGACTGAGCATTCACAGCACTCTAGAGGTACAGAATTCCAAAGATTATGTTGTGCTTTTTTTGTTTAAAAATGACTACATCTCTCCTCCTTGTTATTTCTACTTTTTTTTTTGGCTGATCAAGAATGCTTGGAGCTTTTCCCAGAAAATGCTAGCTGCAGCATGTTTTCATATGTAGACGAATAGAATAGAACCGACTGCAGTACTGAGATCGTCCTTGTTTTCAAATCCCTCCATGGCCTCGCCCCTCCCTATCTCTGTAATCTCCTCCAGCCCTACCCACCCTCCCCGAGATATCTGTGCTCCTCTAATGCTGCCCTCTTGAGAATCCCTGAATATAATCGCTCAACCATCGGTGGCTGTGCCTTCTGTTGCCTAGGCCCTAGGCTCTGGAATTCCCTTCCTAAACCTCCCCGCCTCTCTACCTCTTCTATCCTCCTTTAAGACGCTCCCTAAAACCTACCTCTTTGACCAAGCTTTTGGTCATCTGCGCTAATTTCTCCTTATGTGGCTTGGTGTCATTTTTTGACCAATGACACTCCTGTGAAATGCCTTGGGGTGTTTTTTTTTTACTATGTTAAGTGTGCTATATAAATACAAGTTTTGGTTAAATTATGTTATGGAGATTTAGTTTTGGTTATCATCTGTAAAATTATAGTTTTTTGTCACAGATTACTAAATTTCAGGTTCCTGGTCTCCTTTCCTGTGAAGAGGTTTGTTTTTGTGGCCATACCAGTAGAAAATGCCCAAATGCAATGACAAAAATAACATGTACCCTGTTGTGCTATATGTTGCTGTCTCTTGAGGGTCTCAGTGAGCTATGTAAATATAGCTGTCGAATGGTGCATATGGTTTTTATATTGATGCTATTTGTAGCTTCTCTTCTTTGCTGCAGATCAGACAGCTATCCAAGGCTTTTTTTTGCCGCTTGAGGTCAATATGGCTACCCACTGTTTTTTTTTAAAACTAGGTCCATTCATCTAAATATTAAAACAAAGCAACTTTCTGATGTGCTACAGTCAAGACCTCTGTACACAATGATTTGATTAAACCCTTGCTGAACCCTTCCACATTTTGCTAGACTTCCCAAGAATGTGTAGTAAATAACCTTCAGTAGAAATTCAGTAGAAACTGCGTTGCATAAAGTCAAATTTTATTTTCTGAAGACCGAAAAAAATCAAATCCTGAATTAAGTCTTTTCTATATAGAGTTAGTAGCTCTATATATCCTGAGAGTAAAGATAAATATTTAAAGAGAAAATGGGGAAGTGCTTTTCCGGGTGCACTACTCCTTTATAAATATAAATGGGAGGGGCAGGGCTAAGGATTTTGTCCATCTTCCCTTGGTTGAAAATGTAAAAAAGAAACTTTTTTAATGTGTCTTGATAATTCTATATCTGCCCAAGCCATCAAGCCCAAAGATACTTCGATACAATAGAGCAAACTCAAATTAGTTGGCTTATTCCGTTATTTATTGGGGCTTTGCTCGAAGAACTAAACATTGATTTCCCCGCCTTCCTACCCCCCCCCAAACACGATGTTTTTTTCTGATAAGGAGGCCGGTAAAAGGTTAATGAAACAAAAACTGACATACTTTTTTCTGTTATTTAATGGCTTACTTCAGTAGTTTGTTTTTTTTGTCACTTCTGAAGTTGCCACATGGAGTGTTGGTGACACATTGAGCTTTAATTTTTAATGCCTTTTCTGTCTTCAGAAGATAACATTTTCCTTTTTCTTCCTGTTTTGTCAAATAATTCTGCTACTGTGCTGTATAATCCATGTTTGATGTCTCTTGCTATGAAACTGATGTACACTTAAAATAGTGTCATTTTATATACCAAGTTTTTTTGCCTTTTTTAATGGCCTTATCTAGATGTGTAGAATTTTGCAGTACAGAAGGTAATTTGTTCCAACACACCCATGCCAACCCTCCGAAAAGACTATCCAATTGACCCCTTTCCTCATACCCTTTTTAAACTTTGAATTCAAAAAAAATTGTCCAATTTAATTTTAAATGCTATTCTAGATTCTGCTTCTATCGCCTGTAGGGCAGGCATTCCGTGTCGTACACTGTTATTCTTCCAAACTTTACTTTCAATTCTTTGGTGATTATCTTAAGCTTTTGCCCTTTGGTTACTGACTCACCCCAACCAGTAGAAATAATATTTATCTTGGCAAAACTTTTAATCAGATCCTCTCTTAACCTTTCTTCTAACGAAAAGAGGCTCCGTTTCTCCAGTCTCTCCTCATTACTAAAGCTCCTCATCCCTGGTAGCACTGCACACTCTCCATGGCCTTACCATCCTTCCTAAAGTAAGGTCCCCAAAATTAGACAATGTATTGGGTCAAAAGTTCTGGCCTCGACGGGTCCGTACAAAGTGTGCGGCCTTGCAAAGGCCGGTTTTCGGGATGCAATGCGCATGTGCCAAAAGCCGGCTTTTCCGATCTGTCAAGATTTCTCTAGACAGATCCTCCGCATCCCCGGGAGAAGGACATCCGCAGGGCAGAGATTGGGCTATTTACCCAACTCATGCCCAGCAAATGTCCTTCAAACTTTTACGCCTGGGCAGGTGCATAGCTTACTTTTACCAGTGTAACACTTTTAAAACATATAAAAATGTAATTTTAACACTCATTTTAATATTAAAAACCCTGTTCATTAAGGTAAGTTTATTTTGAACCCTATTAAAAAAACTTTTTTTTTTAAATTGCAACATATTTTTTTTCTAAAACATTTAATTACATTTAATTTCAATTAATTTTAAATATGTGAGGTGTTTTATTATGCTATGTTTCGGTGTTTTGGGGGTTATTCTCATTGATAGTAATGGGAACTCGTACGAACAGAGTTCCCATTTTTATCAATGAGAATACTGCATCGTGATTGGTGGTCCAGGCCCACATGACTCCAGCACGCACGTCCCTGAAAGACATCCCCCCCCGTATGCTGCGCAGCGAATCTAAGCCTCCAACCGGAATCCTACGTTCCTCCGGGACTACCAGGTACTATCATTTTTTTTTTCCGGGTCGGAGGCATTCGTCTGAAGGAAGCCTCCGACCACAATTTCCCCCCACGACAGCCTAACCACTGATTTAATAGGTTTAGCATTCCCTTGTTGCTTTTGTACTCCATTCCCCTACTTTTAAAACCTATGATCCATTGTGGGTTTTTTTTAACAGTTTTATCATCGTGTCCGCCCACAAGAGCTGCATATCTGAACCCCAAAATCTCTGCTCCTCCATTCCTTTTTAAAATGTTACCATTCAGTGTATATAAATGTGTGTCCTCCTTGCAAAATGTACATTTCATTTGCTATCCATCTACCCAATCTACTAACGTGTCTGTGCCCACCTAAAGTCTCTTGCAGTCCTCTGCATAGTACTTTAACTGAGAATTAACTATACTGGTGAGTACATTTAAATTGCTCCTGCCCTGACATTTGAGTTTTACACAAGAAAAATAGTAAGTATTGCAGTTAACTGTATAAAAAAAGATTTAATGTTCACCTGGCATTAATTGTGCATACAATGCTCCCTCTGAGACAGCGGCAGCCATTCAGTTCTGCTTTACAAGGGGGGCTTTTAGGTTTTTTCAAATGTGCCGTGCACTGTCACCCAAAACATTGATTCTGGGAGTTCACCAAGATCTAGGCTGCTTTAATAATTTTAGGATTACAATAATATTCCATTTTATATAAAACCCACTGGAGGTTGTGCAGTTACATTGGGCCCAAGTTTCGGGCCGCGACTAGAACAGCGCAGCCCCGACCTGGACGCCCATTTTTCGCGCCACAAAGTGCGCCTAAAAAAAACTTACCTATTCTCCGGCTCCCTGCAGGCCCTCTGGAGCTGGGCGCGCCGCAGCACGAGCTGTCGGGGGCAGAGCCAGGTCCCTGCGCTGAAAACAGTGCCGGGACCTCTGCACATGCGCGCTACAGTGGGCATACCTCCGCTCCCAACCTTCCCCCCCCCCTCCCCCCGACCGACCTCCGCTCCCGACCTCTTCCCACCACCACCCCTCCCGCCCAACCGACCTCTGCCCCCCCCGACCCGCGGACCCGGGCTCACGACCCCCCGGACCCAACGCCACCTACCCGTCAATCCGGTAAGTCTAAGCTCGAAGTCTTGGGCCCGGCCCGTTCAGCCTCCCTCTCCTTTCTTTCTCTCTCCCTTCTCTCTTTCTTCCCCCTCCTCTCCCCTCTCCCCTTCCCCCCTCCACTCCCTTCTTTCCTCTCCCCTCCCCCCTCTTCTCCCTTCTCTCCTCTCCCCTCCCCCCTCCTCTTCCTTCTCACCCCCTCTCCCCTCTCCCCCTCGCTGTCAGAAACACAGAGTGAGAGAGACACACACAGACAGAGAGACAGAGACACACGGGGGGGTGTCCCAGCACGCTGTTGGAGGACTCCCGGTGCTGCAGTCAGTAAGTAGAAAATGTTTTATTTATTTATTTTTTTTTTAAAAATTATTAATTTTTTTTGATTGATTTATTGATGTATTTATCATTTATTATTGATGATGGCTCTTTTTGTTAAACTGAAGTGTTTAATGTTTGTAAACTTCCCTTTAAACACCCACCCCACCCCCCATTCCCTGCGCCTGATTTGTAACCTACGCCTAATTTTCTAAGTGTAGACAAGGTTTTTCTGAGCATACAAAAATCTACACTTACTCCATTCTAAGTTAGTTTGGAGTAAGTTTTCACTGCCTAAACTTTCAAAACGGGCGTAAGTGGCCGGACACGCCCCTTTATAAAAAAAAAAAATCTGTTCCAAACTGAAACTGTTCTAACTGATTAGAACTGGAGCAAACTAAATGACGAGAATTGCAATTTCTAAGATACTCCATTCTAAACCAGTTGCTCCAAAAAAACAGGAGCAACTCAGGCCAAAACTTGGCCCCTTTGACTTGTAACTATCAAGCAACAAACCATTCTAACTAATGGACACACTGTATTAAAAAAATATATATATAATTTGCCTGGAAATTTAATTACCATCTAGATGTTTAAAAATCTGACTATAGTGGCCATTAAAGTAATGAAACTGTACAATGAGTTAGCTGATGTGGCGGAATCAAAAACTACAGTAAAGGTGACGACATCGTTCCAATTTCAATGCAACAGTGTTTCAGATATAAACAAATAGTCAAGTCCCAAATTGTTCCAAACTTCAGCACTGCGAATATACAACATCCATTTATTTCATGTGCAAGTCTGATTTTCAGCAATTCTAGCAACTAGGGCACATAACAAAATACTATGTTGGAATGGTTGCAGCAATAGAAATATTGAGAACTTTCCACATATTAGCACAGTTCCCAGCATAAATGAAGCTTTGAATTTTGGGCGTGCCAGTATGTTGGTGAACTTTGTTCCCTGCAAATTAACTACATAACATTAAGCCCAACAAGCTACTCCCTTTTTGATAGATCAGCTCCCTTGCCTACTTTTTCATCATAATCCTTCCTTTTATTTTTCTCTCACCAAGTTCACCCTTGGACTCCTGCTTATACTGTCTGTTTTAAAGGCCTTCACTGCTCATTTATTTACCACCTTTATTACCTTTTGAGTGAAAAGGTTGATTTCCCTACTTTCTAATAACCATTTGTGCCCCCCTTGTATTGGAACACTTTGACTTATATTTTCTCCTAAGTGGTTTTAAAGGTTATTTATTTGATCTAAAGTAAGATCAGCCAGTTGGTCAAACATTAGGAATTGTTATGTACGGACAACTAGTTTTAGTGGTGGAAGTATAAGAGTTGCATGGGTTATAGAGTGAGAATATTTTTGTGGTGTCAAGGGATCAACCTTCATATGAAAACACTTCTATGAAGAAATAACCTTTTTGAAACTGTTAACTTTTCCACTGTTTGCTATTTATAGTGAATTATAAACCTGTTCTTTATACATGTGATTATGATTTTGAGAATATTCCCCCAGTGTTGGGAAACGATGCATTTGCCATAATAAATGTTTTAATCCGTTTAATGTTTAACTATCAAATGGGAATTTCTGTCCTATGACTCAGAATTTCTAAATGCCTTTTTTTAAGTTGGTGCTACATTTTGAAAGCTTTCTCCTTCTTCTCCACCTCCATTTCCCCCCCCCCCCCCCCCCCCCCACCCACCCACCACAGGTGAAGCGGGAGCCAGGTGAAAATGGAGCCAGTCTCACGGATCAGGAGCTTGTCTCGATGTCTGTTCGAGAACTGAACCAACATCTGCGGGGCCTAACCAAAGAGGACATCATCCGGCTGAAGCAACGTCGCAGAACGCTCAAGAACCGTGGCTACGCAGCCAGTTGCCGTGTCAAGAGGGTAACTCAGAAGGAGGAATTGGAGAAACAGAAAGCAGAACTTCAGCAAGAGGTAGAGAAGTTGGCATCCGAGAATGCCAGCATGAAATTGGAGCTCGATGCGCTGCGATCCAAGTACGAAGCCTTGCAGAGCTTCGCCAGGACCGTGGCCAGAGGGCCCGTCATGCCGGTTAGAGGTCCCATCACCTCTGCCATTGGCCCCATTATGCCAGGCAAAGTGGCTACCACCAGCGTTATCACAATAGTCAAATCCAAAACCGATGCAAGATCTTAGTACATACTGCTGTAGACACAGGCCAGAGCCAAACTAGTTCGTAGTAGAACTGGTCAATTTATGGAGTTAAACACAAGGTTTTTAAAATAATTCCCCCCACAACCCCTCCTCCAAAACAAACATTTGAAATGTATTTATCCAAAGGGCGAAAACTGTGCATCGGTCAGTGGCAACTCCAATGAATAAGCAAAGCATTAGTTAAAATAGTCAAATTCATTCATCATGGCAATCAAAACTTTGATTTGGTAACGTAATGAGGGCTATATATTGTCCATCTCTATCACAATTCCTGCAGAGGTCTCCAGTTTTAACTGAACTGCGTTAAATCAAAATTAATAGACAGTCAGAAATTTATTTCAGCACCAAACTAGCACTTGAGTACTGTACATGACCACAAGTGAATGAAATGGATATCTTCATTTATTTTGAATATCTTGCTGCTTGATAGCATAGTCACCCGGGTGACTCCACAGCCTTCCCAAAGGACAAGTTCATTAATTTTCACTAACTTGAGTAAACTTTGCAAAACAAATTTTTTTAAAAATCTGCATTTGAATGCAGTGGCATCATGACCTGTTTAAGAAAATCCCAACTTTGTATGGTGCTGTAGCAGTTCAACCAATTAGATTGTAACACAGCCCGTCAATACAGTGGGATGTGTTTCTTATTGAAGGTTTTATTTCAGATCGAAACCTTGTGGCTAACTTTGTGCACTGACCAGTTAACAGCTTCTCATATTCATGCACATCTGAACACGGTGTACCGTATCACCATGGAGTAAGGTAGTTCAAATGACCTGTTCATATGGTTAAGCATTCCTTTCTATTCATATACTACTGGGTTATTTCTTGACAAATTTATAGCACAAATTTGAAATTTGGGATTTAATTTGTACGTTTTTAAAAAAAAACTAATACCTATTGTAAGACAATGCACAGCATTTAAAAACCTGCAGAGATGGGAAAAAACAGAATTATAGCGCCCTTTGTAACACTAGAAGCTGTTACAGCAACCCCAACATCTGCTTGTCACAAAGAAGGCAGTGGAATGTCAGACTGTACAATCAGCTTTTGAATCATTTCAAAAGACCAGTCTTATCGTTGTTGCTTTTAGATACTTCAAAATGGGCAGCTTCTGATAACCCTGTCCTTTTTTTTAAAATCTGTTTTTTATTAAATCGTGTAATAGACAATTGTTGACTATCTTACAGACAGACCTCAAAAGTCCGGTGTTTATCAAGTTTACGGATTTAATGAATTGTTGATTTCCACAACAGTGTTTAATCGTACAACCGTCGAATGTGTACATGTTGTGGTAGTTGTGGTAAGCGACTGTTCAGATTACCACCGGTTTTAAGTGACTTCCATCCCTCAACCCCCCCATCCCCGTGACTCATACCGCAGTTTCATGCCTCTTTGCACAAGTGATTAACTGAAGTGGTAAAAGGAAAGCAACAATCCAAGCACCAGAAGAGAGAACACTACTTCAGCAAAAGCCCTGTTATCTGTGCGTTCTGCTTTTAACAAAAAAGGTTTAATCCTCTCTGACGGTCATAAGTCAGATGTGGAGAGTTGGCTTATCATCAGTTCCTGCTGACTAGAACTAGCTGCTGTTTCACCTCCCACCCCCATTTAACTCTCCTCAGCCAAAAAGAAAATGACTGTACTAAACCTTTTACAGAAGTTTGAAACTGCTTCTAAAGAGCACGTGTGAGTAGAAGGGACTGATTAACCATATGAATGAAAATTTATTCAGAGAATCTTTGATAGTAAAAGTTCCTCTTTAGTGTATGTATACAAAGTATCTTTGTCAATATGTAAGGGTATTCGAGTTTAATTTTTATAAGTACACAGATTATCATACAATATTTATATACAAAAAACTTCACAAAAAAATTGTTTAATAGCTTTTACAGATGTTTCTAGAGTGGCTTATTGAAATCAATAGCTTTCTAGTGAATCAGCGTGTTACGTGGATGCGGGGTGATGTACTTGTGATGTGTTTAATATGCAGTTTAGTGTTATTTTACAGTTTAGTTCTGTATTTATTTGTGTGTGCGCACAATGGGGTTTTATGTTGTGTGTTTTTTTTTTCCCATATTTCCTCCTCCTTCACTTGCTGCACATGTGAATTTTTAAAAATGCAACAAACTTTAAGGAGGTGTGTGAACCTCGAGTTCAGTTTGATCAGCAGTCTCCACTTCTGAAAAATTCTTCAGCCCATCCGAACCAAACCAGGAGTACCAAACTATTGCACAGCATCTAATGTTAACTGTTATAGATCTGTATGTGCTCTGCAGGTTTTTGAAAAATATGGGGGATGAATTTGTGATAAATCTTGAACTCTCAGAACGTTTTGGTGGCTTGTATACTGCAGTAGTCTCCAAAAGTTTTTATCTTCTGAACTTTGCATTAATGTGCACACATTTACTGCCAACACATACTAAGGGATTCATTCTTTAGTTGTATTGTAGTAGAATATATATTACAAAGATTTGGAAATGCAAAAATATATTCAATGTCTAATGTAATTTTATGTTGAATGTGTAATCAAAGGTGCTGTTCAATTGTTGAGCTGTTATTGGAGTTGCTGAGTGTTCATTGTTAAATGGCTAACCCAATGTTTGGTCTGAAATACAAATCTATTTGGCTAAACTGCATATATGACTTGGTTTCTCGCACACCTCTATCTAATTGTGATATTGTAATTGTAGAAAATGCTGTTCTACACAATAGTTTTCAGTAAGATGAAACTTATTTTTATTGTCAAACAATTTCTATCTGTGCCATAAAGGGCTGTGCAAAATACCCTCAGCATCTCAACTTGACCTGGCTTTGATCTAACCACCCAATAACCTCTCTTACCAAGAATTTTGGGATGGAATCCTAATCAATCCAATTAAACCAAATAGGATTTATAGCATGTCTTATAGCAATCTGTTAATTTGGGAAAACTTTAAGGATGATGTAGGATTTTTGAATGGGATATTGTGTAACTATATATTTTTAGAAGTTTTCAATTGCAGAACTGAATATTAGTTAAAATAGTTACAAGGCCGCACAATATAGTTACAAAACTTTACATCCACATTTAACCTGTACTCTATAGATGCCGGTTTGAGGTGTTGAGTGTCTGGTGCTGAGACCATGCCTGCCTTTGGCCAGCTTTCGTGCCATGTATAGATGTTTTGAATAACGTATAAACTGTGTTGTGATTAAATAATCACATGAGGACACAGCAACTTATCGCTCGAACTTAAGTTCAAGTCTAGCCTTCTGGCAATGAGCATATTGTTGAATGTGGAATCATGTCGACGGGTGTTAAGTGAGAGCAAATGCTTAACAGTCTTCAGTTTTAATTGCTTTTAACACTAACTCTGCTGTAATCAAAACTACCTGATTCTTAAAGCCTTTTAAACTCAAACATGGCTTCCATTCTTAAAAATATGCCTATTGTTCAATCACAGTTTTAAAAGTCAAATTGAGACAAATGTCAAGTTGATTTAATTACATTTGTATATCTTGTGGCTTTTTCCTCTCCCTTCACTTTAAACCTGGGATGTGTTTTGTCCAAATATATTAATTACCCATTTGATTTGGCATTGTATAGCCTATTTCAAATTCATTTATAGGGAAGTCAAATAATTTTTTACCACAATATTTGATTGCACAATACCAGCAAGGATTGGTTCTAAGAAAGATGTAGTTTCTGATGAGAAAGATACAATTTCAATCACATTTTTTTTTAAGTAACTGGGGGAGGGGGCATGAACAATAATCCTGAAGCAACATAGCAATTATATTTGAAGCAGGAGTCTTATTCCAGACAAGAGGAAATTGCACTAGAACTACAGTATGGGGGAGATTTATTTCACGACACAGATTTTTAGGATGCATCAACTCAATATTTTTAAACCGAGAAGCAGTGTACTCATTGTGTTGATTATCAGGAGAAGGGGTACCCAAGATTTACGTATCTAATGCCATTGGAGTTAAAGGAAAAAACGTACTATTTTGATTGTCAAGACCTTTTTTTAAAGAAGGCATTTTGTATACAAGCTGATCAATATATCACCAGTAGGTGAAAGAATCTCTCTTTTCTCCCCCCCCCCCCCCCGCCCCTCCGCTCCCTTCAAATGACGAGACTAATAACTGAAGCCTTGTTCTAATTCCCATTCAGATGCTGTAGTGATTTGTTTTCTCTGTTCTCTAATGCTGCCGGCCTGTAACGTTTATTCTGTGAATAGTGTAAGTGCTTGTTTTAGCAAGTGCTTTGTCCGTGAGGTGTGTGGCGTACGTGTGTACGGCTTGGTGACTGCTGTCAAGTGAGGTTCTTCAAATATGCAAGCAGCAATTGGTGTCCAGGACAACAGTGCTGGAATAGTGCCCTCCAGATAGCAGGGGTGACTACTCATTGTACAAATAATGTCTTGATATAAGGGCTAAAGAGTTATTTGTGTTACAGGAGTATCTGTGTGTGTGTCTGTGTTTTATAGTGTTCAAAAGTTATAGACTGGAGTAATTCATGCTAAAGGTCATTTTTGTTGATTATATTAGCACAAATAATTTTTTAAAAATCACTATTTTGTTTAAACCCTTGGGCTCGAAACCCACATGAAATATTTTGGACATTTATTGAGGAATAGTTTCTTTCCAGCAACGACGTGACCTGATAATGAGATTCAAATTAATCAGAAATCGGAAACAAACTGTCCATTTGTTTGGATGTTCACATCTAGCCTGCTGACCAGGTTTTCACACTTTGACAAACCAGTTATTAGTGTGTACTTCTCAACTTTGCAAGCAAACCTTCAGTCACACTGCTCTTTGCTTACTAATGATGCTTGGGCTACTGGAAGTAGGATACCGGATGAGGAGTGAAGTATCCTTCTCCCTCCTGGCTGCATTTGTTGTAGATCAGATTCTAGCCCAGGATGTAGAATCCTCATTCTGTTGCAGAGCATTGCTCACTTCTTGGTGTCAGTTGGGCAGGTATTCCGTTTTAACTGTTGTACTGTTGCCAGAGTGCTGCATCCAGCTTTACATTTATTACAGCCCTTTGACCAGACACTGGCAAATTTTCAGAAGCATTATTGACTCTTTCAAGCACATTATTGGGTGATTGCATGTCACTGGGAAGTTAAGTACAAAGAACCAGCAAAGGAATTGGAATGTGGAACCTGGGTACGGATCTTTTCGAAATGAGATCCTGTTTCTGGAGATCAGTTGGGAAGTGAATGTGCATCAGAAGAAAATGCTAGTGTAGATTTTATTTTTGCGTGGGGCTGGAGTCTAGCTGCAGTGTCTTAGTTTATGACATTTTTCTGATGTAGCTGGCTAGTGTATCACTGTACTTACAAAATATTGTACCTGATTCAACTAATACTTTTCTTGACACGTATGCAAAGCTGGGTACTGGATTGAACTTGAAGCCTATTTAAATTTACTGCCCCTCCACGCAATCTGTCTGGATCTTTGGAGCCTAATATATTTTGCAAAGATTTTCCAAGGTCTAGATGTGTTTACTGTAAAATAAAAATGTCGCACACCATCAATACAAAGTAATGGGATGTTAGTGTGGGTACTTAATAGATCTAAACCTGTTTCTTTGAAGCATAAGGAAAAGGTCGTTACTTTTCACTTCCCAGGAGCATTGTAATCACACTATTGAGGATTGAAATGCTGTTGTGAGAAGGTTTCTTACAACCAATGTTGTGAAATGAAATTTGTGCAGCATTAGATGAATAAAGTTAAAACTATTTTGATGACTAATGCTCTCTATCAAATTCTGGCCCAAAGGGTGTAATGAATCACTGTTGTTGTACTTTGTATAAAGAGTCCATTTAATAAGTATTTATTACCTAAATTATTGTACTTTATGATCTGTAGATAAGTATGTATTCATAACCGCCATGAAAATTAACTGTATCAGTTTCCATTGGACACATCATTAATTTATTTCTGTATATACTGTATGTTTGTTGAGATACAGCTTACTTTATTTTGTATATGACCAATAAACACCTTTTAAAGTGATCTAACCTAGTGTAATGAAAGATCTATCTTTTACAATGTATAGAATAAGTGCGGTGGTCTAATTTGGATGTAAACTTTATCTCCTATCCCATCAACCTGACCATTAGGATGTAGTTTAATTCCTTTAATGAGTAAATGCATTGAGTGACAACTAAAAATATCATTTTTAAGCTAGTGAGTTTACAAGGAGGAAATTGAATTTTTAAGTTTAAAATCTGGTGTACTGTTAGAAATTATTCCCTTTTGGGTCATCACTTTGATCCTTTGTTCTGAGACAAATGATCCTTCAATCTGAGACACTGATCTTTCCAATCCAAGACACCATAAAAGTCTGATTACTCCACTTCTCTTTTCCCCTCAAACGTTCAATTCAAGCCTCAATACAGGAATTCAGCTCAGAAGCTGGAAGCATTTTTCTCCAAGCATTTGCCTGCATAGTCACTCCACTTCAAAGTAATGCATAGTATCTGAGTGCAAACATTTCTAAACACAAGTCTTTCAAATCAAATGGCCTGAATTTTCTACAGATGTACTTTCTCACTAAAAGCACAAATTTGCCTATTGGATTTGGTCAGTCTGCATTATGTTCACTTGGTGTTTATTACATTGGGCTAGATTTTAAACTCCTACCCCACCCCCACTACCTGGTAGAAACCAGGCCAACAAGGGCGTGGGGGACAGTTAAAATGGAGCAGAGGACTTGGCCACTTCTTTGCCGCCCTTCTCTGGCTGACTGCAATTTTAAATTGCAGGAGAGAAGAACAATTGCCCCAAACCAGTGAGATCCTCTTTAAACTATACAGAGTGGGCATCCAATGATGTCATTGGGGCCTGAGTTGCCATTTTAACCCGAGGCCTAAGTGGGGAGTGGTGGTGGCTTTCCCACTCGGTGACAGAAGCAGGGGCCAACAAAAGTTAATTTTAAAACATTTAATGGTTTTCTTGTGAACCAAGACAGCAGGAGTATTAATGCTCCAATATGCTGTGCCACTGGTGTAGGTCTCTTGAAAATAGGTACCAGGACAATGACCAGGTTCTGGTAGCAGATTAACCAGGGGGACTGTGCACAAAATGGGGAGAGCTCATAAAAGATTACATGATAAATGGTCACTATCTATAACCTTACAAGACTTTAAGACTTCAAAAGTATTGGAACGTTCTCGAGCTTAATGTGTTACAGCCTTTTTTGAGTTAGTGAAAGAACTATGGCAAGTGATGACATTCTATTCAATGGGTAAATCACATACCTTCAATGATTTTATTAAATGAACCATTAAATAATAATTAACTGGAGTGAATTACTACATTGCTGGGTAGTTCAGTCAACATCAACATTCGTAGAATAAAATGCCCTTTATTTACAATGCTCCATTGCATTTTGGAACAAGTTTCAGGTAAAAGGAAATTTGCATGCATTGAAATGAACATGCCACCTCTTGTGAATAGAGAACCTGGAATGTGTTTGTGTAACACAGTTTACAGATGTCAAAACCTTGCATACCAATGTCCAAATAGATAGCTGGACAAATGGCAGGAACCTTTGTAGTGCTCTGAGGGCAAAGTGTATGGTTTTAGGCGGTCACTCTTCACTCTGGCAGGGTTCCTACAACACACTTCTGATCCCTAAGGCTTGAATTTTTCTAACCGACACCCAAATTCTCTAGGCTCGAAGTAGTCAGGTGCATCCCTTCAGGAAAGGGTGTGGACACGATATCAGGCAAGTGAAACACTTATTTTTTTTAGATGGATTTCAAAACGCTTAAGCAGGGTCATGGATTTCCTTGTACCTGTGTCAGATTCCCAGCTGGGCTTAAATAAGTTGGTGGATGCAAGTAGAATTGTTTCAGTTTTGACAAACTTCTGCATCTGTTACCAAAAACTCTGCTGAAAAAGTCCTCAAAAATTTAGCCTCTATTGATACCCTTGTTAAAGTTAATTATACTGAATAGCCTAGAATCTGGTTTCACTGTCTTAAAGGGCGGTAGAGGCAGAAACCCTCAGTGCATTTAAAAAGTACTTGGATATGCACTTTTAGTGCCGTAACCTGCAGGGGTACGGGCCAAGAGCTGGAAAGTGGGATTAGGCTGGCTAGCTTTTTTTTAACCGGCACAGACACAATAGGCTGAAAGCTGACCTGTGTCATAAATGTCTGATTTCTAATCTAATTATGAAACAAAATAAATTTCCACAAGCACATTGCATGAAGTTCTTTTGTAGACAGTAATGGCAACATGACTTTCTCCTTGTAGATTATGAATATGCAGAAATCCAACTGTGGTTTTTACTTGGTGACGTGACCTGCATGCAGATTTGATTTTAATACAGTACTACAAAGTATCATCTTTCATTTGGCGTCGTTGATTACACAATTATAATGCTGGAATTTGAATGCTAAAATTCCAATTAAAAATGTTGTGGATTTCTTTCACTTTAGTTTCCAACAAAAGTCTCTGCTGTCCCATCAGGCTCCCATGCTCCATGTGGTCTGATTGAACAGAGTGGATGTACATTTGCAATCACTCCCAGCCTGCGCTTGTGACAAAATGATGTGCTGGGTTTATGACTTCACTTGATTGGGAAGGAGAGCACACCAACAGCCTGAGGGGTGCAGTGCGGCAACTCCAATGAGACAGTACCTCAAATTTATTTTTAAACAAAAAACCAAAAAATAGCTCTTTTTCTTCGTAATAATCTACGTTATAAAATAAAAAAAATTGCAGAATCAGTAGAACCAGAGGACACGGACTGTGCTTATAGGGGGGTTAGCTTAAAATGAATCTACGGTAACCATATTTTAATGAGCACGTGGTCAGTCTATAGAGATCTGAGAGTACTTAAGAACATAAGAAATAGGAGCAGGATTAGGCCATACGGCACCTCGAGCCTGGTCTGCCATTTAATATGATCATGTCTGATCCGATCATGGATTCGGGTCCACTTCTCTGCCTGCTCCCCATAACCCCTTATTTCCTTATCAGTTAAGAAACTGTCTATCTCGGTCTTAAATTTATTCAATGTCCCAGCTTGCACTTCTCTCTGAGGCAGCGAATTCCACAGAATTACAACCCTCAGAAGAAATTTCTCATCGCAGTTTTAAATGGGTGGCCCCTTATTCTAAGATTATGCCCCCTAGTTCTACTCTCCCCTATCAGTGGAAACATCCTCTCTGCATCCACCTTGTCAAGCCCCCTCATAATCTTAATACGTTTCGATAAGATCACCTCTCATTCATCTGAATTCCAATGAGTAGAGGCCCAAACTACTCAACCTTTCCTCATAAGTCAACCCCCTCATCTCTGGAATCAACCTAGTGAACCTTCTCTGAACTGCCACAAAAGCAAGTATATCCTTTCGTAAACATGGAAACCAAAACTGCATGCAGTATTCCAAGTGTGGCCTCACCAACATCTTGTATAGCTGTAGCAAGACTTCCCTGCTTTTATACTCCATCCCCTTTTGCAATATAGGCCAAGATTCAATTGGCCTTCCTGATCACGTGCTATACCTGCATACTAACCTTTTATGTTTCATGCACAAGTACCCCCAGGTCCCACTGTACTGCAGCACTTTGCAATCTTTCTACATTTAAATAATAATTTGCTCTTTGATTTTTTTCTGCCAAAGTGCATGACCTCACTTTTCAACATTATACTCCATCTGCCAAATTTTTGTTCACTCACTTACCCTATATGTCCTTTTGCAGATTTTTTGTGTCCTCCTCACACATTGCTTTTCCTCCCATCTTTGTATCGTTAGTACGCCGTCATATTGACCATGAATTTAGGGCCAACGAGTGGTAATGTTTGGGAGGAATAGATGACTTTGGATGACGATGACTAAGTCCAACACTGCCTTCAGTGTGCCAGTGCAGCCTTCGGTCGCCTGAGGAAGATAATGTTTGAAGACCAGGATCACAAACCCGGCACCCAGCTCACGGTCGACAGAGCAGTAGTGATACCCGCCCTCCTATATGCTTCAGAGACATGGACTATGTACAGCACGCATCTCAAAGCACTGGATAAGTACCACCAACGCTGCCTCTGCAAGATCCTGCCAATCCAATGTCCGTGTTCTCGCATAGGCCAACATCGCTAGCATCGAAGCACTGATCATGCTCGATTAGCTCCGTTGGGCGGGCCACATTGTCCGCATGCCTGATACGAGACTCCCAAAACAAGCGCTCGACTCTGAGCTCCAACACGGCAAGCGAGCCCCAGGTGGGCAGAGGAAATGCTTCAAGGACACCCTCAAAGTCTCCTTGGAAAAAGTGCAACATCCCCACCGACACCTGGGAATCCCTGGCCCAAGACCGCCCAAAGTGGAGGAAAAGCATCCGGGAAGGCGCCGAACACCTCGAGTGTCATCGCCGAGAGCAAGCTGCAGCCAAGCATAAATGGTGGAAGGAGTGCAGGGCAACCCAAGCACCCCACCCACCCATTCCTCCAACCACCGTCTGCTCCATCTGTGACAGACTGTAGATCCCGCATTGGTCTCATCAGTCACCTGAGAACTGATTTTTAGTGTGGAAGCAAGTCGTCCTTGACTCCGAGGGACTGCCTAAGAAGAAGTGTTCCCAAAATGTTCTTTGTGTTATGTCTGGGTCTATTGTAGACTAATTGATAAAGATTGATTGCTATGATTAGTCAACAACTTCATTATCATTATATCCTGCGGCTACCAGGATGGTAGAAGCGAACCAGGTGGACTGTGGTCTTTTTCCGTCTAGCAATTCCTATATTCCACACGGATCTCTGGGAGGGTGGTGTTGTTAGCTGGTTGTTAATCTTGGAACACATGGGCATTTTTCCCCTTTTTGTTCAAAGACTTGCACCCTTAATTTTTTCTTATCTTCCACAAGGATGGGGTCAGAATTTGTACTTTCTTCAAAAGCATTGAGACAGTATTGTAAGCCTGTGCTAGACTAATGCTGAGTCCTTGCTGGCAATTAGTGGTTTAGAGGATTGTTACATTTATGGATCTTTTCTACCCGCTTTAAATTATTTTGAAATTAGCAAGATATATCCCGATTCAGTAGTGTTTCGTATTTACAACAGCGTCCGACATCACTTTCACGAGCAAGTCCCACTCACCATACCCTGGCAATTGTCTTTTTCAACCGCAATGTCTAGACACGTTTTCAGTAACGCACCCAGGATATTGACACACAAAAACATGGGTTAGAGTTTCTGCTGGCGTTCCCCCAGTCATCCAACTGTTTATGCCATTTTTACAGGGTTTCAAACAAAATTACAGCAGAGAATTCCTCATCCACCAACAAATTCCAGGTGTCTGTCTCTTAATTGCTTTCATGTCTTCAATGAACAAATCGAGCTGCCCACCTGCAGAACTCAATTTAAGTTTATAACCATTTAACAAAATTATTTAACACAAGATAAACAAGCAAATAGCAGTTATAGAATTACAGTACAAAGTATGCTATATAACTAGATAAAATAATCTTGCAGCTCTAGGAACTAAGCTAATTCTTTGCAAATTACTTCTAGCTCCTTTGACATTTTAATCACTGGAAGCCTGTAATAATTTAATCTTGAAAATGTCAAACTAATTCTTTTCTCTTTCAAAGAATCTCCAAGTTGATTCATGGATTTAAACAGAACAGACTTTCTGGCCTTTTGAGTATTCCACCACTCAAACTTAAAAGGGTAATATATGAACTGATTTATTCGCAGCATTGGTTTAAGTTTGAATTTTTCCTCCCTTCAATCTGTAACGGACTCAGACTTCCAACATTGTATCCAGATAAGATTGGTATAGGAATCGGAATTGCAATGTTTTTTAAAACCTTTTTTACGCAAAGAGTGGTTAAGATCTGGAATGCGCTGCCTGAAAGGGTGGTGGAGGCAGATTCAATCACTGCTTTCAAAAGGGAGTTGGATAAGCACCTGAACGAAAAAATGTTGCAGGGTTACGGGAACAGGACAGGGGGAGTGGGACTAGCTGAGGTGCTCTTGCCGAGAGCCGGCATGGGCTTGATGGGCTGAATAGTCTCCTTCCATGCTGTAACCATTCTATGATTCTAACTGCATATGTACTAAGACTGGATTTAAAAGAACATACACCAATCCCAAAATCAGGCAAAAAATACCTCATTTTTGTTATAAGTGCAACACTGAATTTGGAAAATTTATTTTTAGCCTGCATTTTGTCAATCAGCTTCATGTAATGTAACTTGTATAACTTTGAATACCAGTGACACAATAGAGAGGATTTTAACTGCTGCTGGGTTCCTGGTGGGGGCCTGTCTGTTTCAGTTCGTTCCTTGCTCACTTGTGTCAGTACAAGACCATGCCGATTTTAACTGCCTGGCCTCGTTAACATGGCACTGGAGTCCGACTGCTGGAGTCCGAAAAATCTGGCGGCCCTGGGCGGCCCCCGACACTGGGGCAAGCGTGGGAAGAGGGTTCCGGTGGGTCACACGGTGGAAGTGAGTTCAGATCAGGTCTAAACTTTCCTTGTGGAGTCCAAGACGACTGGAGACCAGCTCTGCTGCACGGATATCGCAGTGTGGGCTGGCCCATGCTGCCCCTGTGTTCACGCTGCTCCCAGGCCCCGAACATGTTGCTCTACAATCTCTCGCCGCTCCTTCGTCCTGACCTTGTCATTCCTGCTGTACCAGCCTACGCTCCAATCAGCGACCTGGACCTTGGTGATGTCCAATCCAGTCACCCTCTTCACAGCTATCACCCTGCCAGACGGGCTCACGCTGTACCTTGCAGCGGTAAGCCGCCACGCTGCTTTAATATTAGTGGTTAAAACCTCAGCCAGGTGGTTTTATAGCTGCAGAGATTGTTGTCATTGACACCAAAACATTTCAATATCTATAATGTGTAAGTGAATAGGTGTCAAACAAATACTAAGAACTGAAGTGAATGGTCCATGGCATTATGAATACTATAGACAGTGGTGGGTGAAGATTTTTTGATTCACCAGAGGATCTTACACCCACCAGTCAAATCAAATTCATCCCAGTTCAATTCAGAAATACAATACAATTGGGTGGACTTTGCTAAAATTCCATGTGGTTGAAGGTTGCTTCTCTTTTTTGTTTGATGTGTAAGACTTCTCTTTGGGGGTTTGTAGCAATGTGTAGAAGGCATCACCATGTAAATGTAATATGGTTGAACACATTTGAAAATTCACCAAAGATTTTGATATGGGACAGCTGTTTGTACATGAAGCAAGCTTGTCCGTGATGAATAATTCCAGAATTTGCAGATGGTCCATAGATCAGATCTTCAGTTCAGTTCCATGTGAATTGATCCAAGCCAACATGTTCACAGACAGATCTATCCAGACAATTAATTCACTCTTCAAACCATGGTTCACTTCTTGATGTCCACTTGGGTTGAGGGCTGGGCTTCAATGTGGTTCTAAATCCATATTGATCTGATATTTCAGTATCAGCTTGGCTCATTTGGTAGCATCCTTACCACAAGGTCAGAAAGCTTTGGGTTTGAGCTCCTGCCAGGACTTCGAGGAATGCTGCACTGTCCGATTTGCAATGGTTTTATATCGGACCTTCTACTTCTACTATACTTCGACTCCCTCTTAGCCTTCCTAATTTCCCCCTTTACTTTCCATCTATGCTGTTTATACAACGAAGGTTCACCAGCCTGATTCATGGGATCGTGGGGGGGGATTGTCCTATGAGGAGAGATTGAGTAGACTAGAGCTATATTCTCAAGTTTAGAAGAATGAGAGGTGATCTCATTGAAACATACCAGATTCTTATAGGCCTTGACAGGATAGATGCAGGGGAGGATGTTTTCCCCTGGCTGGGGAATCTCGAACCAGCAGTCACAGTCTCAGAATAAGGGGTTGGCCATTTAGGACTCGGATGAGGAGATATTTCTTCACTGAGTGGTGAATCTTTGGAATTCTCTGCCCCAGAGGGCTGTGGATGCTCAGTTTTTGAGTATATTCAAGGCAGAGCGATAGATTTTTGGATATTAAGGGAATCAAAGGTTATGGGGATCGGGCAGGAAAGTGGAGTTGAGGTAGGCAAGTATATCCTTCCCTGGGTAAGGAGAACAAAACTCTGCACAATACTCCAGGTGCGGTCTCACTAGTGCCCTCTATAATCGAAGGAGTGGCAAAAGTTCGTAGAGGGATGTGATCGGGGCCCAGGAGAGGCGAGACTTTGGGGCCCAGAAGAGGCAAGGGCTTGGGGCAGCATGGGCCAGCCCACACTGCAATATGTGTGCGCACTAGGCCCGTGCAACAGAGCTGGTCTCCAGTCGTCCCTAGTTAATACTTGCCACTGGACCAAGACCTAGCTCTATTAAGCGTGTGGTGGCTGGTATGCAACGGCCACCACACGTTTTTTTTTTAAATCCACGCACAGGCATCTTCCACAATTCAAGATGTAGTTCGGGATCCTGAATATTAGGTCCTTCATTGAAACACCTGTGAACTCATCCCTTTTCGGAGTGGAAGCAAGTCATCCTCGTTTTGAGGGACTGCCTATGATTGGAAGCAAAGACTGTTGCCATTTATATCCAAGCATTTTAATATCCATCTCAAGATGAGATATTAAACTGAGATCCTGTCTGGCTGGATGGGAAGACTGCAGGGTTGATGTTTCTGGAAGAATGCAATCCTATGGACTGAAGGGTTTTCTTCATCTGAATCTATCATGTGAATGAGATCAACGCTAATTCATTTTCATGTTTCTGAATTTAATCATTTTTGAACTACTAGGATTCAGGTGATAGTAAAGGATCAGAATAGTTTAGAATTATTGAGCGCAGGTGGAGTAGCTCAGGAATCCTGAAGCATCTTCACAGAAAAAATCTGAATCCCAACTTGAAATCTGGAAATTGATAAACTGGCATTCCAAATCTGAATTTTGGATTTCCATGACATTCCATGATACTCTAACTGGGATCCCAATGATGCAGTTTGGACTCCAGTGTCACAGTTCAGCCAGGTCAGACTGTTGTTGGTTGATTTTCCAGTTTTCTATAATTTTGCACTTGTGACGGACCAAGGTGTACTTGTTTCTCTTCAAAAACTGAGACCCAAATCACACTTTTTTTTCATTAAACTTGGCCTCCTGCTCACATTTTTTGTTACTAATATTGGGCTCAATTTTCCCGGGTCATTTGCGCTGGTTTTTTTTTGGCACGCGCCGTTTTTTCTGGCGTAATTATTTAATTCAAAGTTTCCCTCTGGAATCTGCACCGGCGTAACTGCTTTAGTTACAATTTTTCAAGGTTAGGTTTTTTTTGATGTCCGTTTTTAGCATTTTTCGCAGTTTGCCACAACATTTTTTCATCCTAGGCCGGCATATCTGGCCACTCCTGAAAAACCTTCTGGTGAGTTAACAGAACGCAATGCACATTGAGAAATTGGCGCAGAAAGACGCCATTGTTTTTCATCAAAGTTTTTGGAGGGAGTCTCTAACACTTGAAATATCCATAATAAAGTTCAACTTTTTTTTTACCTTTTTTAACCGAGTTTCTTGGATTTCTGAAATTTTCATTTTTTTTACTTGCCCGCCACCACCGAATGTCTTGGAGGGGGGGTCGTAGCGCAGCCGTCAGAATCAGCCCTGCGCCCTGATGCAGGGGCTCAGCTGGAAAACAAGCCTGGGGGGGTGAGCTGGCGATCTGAAGGCTTCTGCACTGAGCCCAGGGAGGGAGGTGGCGATCGGCAGGCTGCTGCACTAGGCACAAGACTGCAATGAGTTGCGGGGGGAAGGAGAATTCACAAGACTTGGGTGACCATACAGACCTTTGGGAAAGAGAACAAAAAACCTGTCCTTCCTGCCGCTTTGAGCTTACGAAGGTAAAATTTAACTATGGGGGCAATATTGACACTGCCATACCTTGTGCGAGTCTTCTGTATGATGGTGCTACGTAGGAGACAATTCACTCAATGTCATCGCATGAGGAACATCAGAGCCCGTAGGGTGCTGGGCAGGAGGCCTTACCCACATCAGGTATATCGAGACAGGCGTTCATACCTGCACCTGAGTGATGCAGACTGTGTCAGAAGGCTGTGTTTCCACAAAGAAGTTGCAACTGAGATCTGAGAGTTGGTGAAAGCAGACCTGCAACCTAGAAGTGTCAGGAGGACTACTTTGTCAGTTGAAATGAGGGTTAGAGCTGCACTTTTATTCTACGCCACCAGATCATTTCAAGCTCCAACTGGAAATGTGTGCACCATCTTTCAACATGCAACACATGTCTGCATTCAGCAGGTGATAGCTGCAGTATATGCATGCAGGAATGACTACATAAAGTTCCCCATGACCGCCCAAGCAATGCGTGACCAGGCTGTGGGCTTCTCCAGGATTGCTGGCTTCCCAAAGGTACAGGGCTGCATTGATTGTACCCACATCGCCTTGCGAGCACCTTTGGAGGATTCTGAGATGTACAGGAACAGAAAAGGATTTCACTCCATGTAACGACATGCATCGCATCGTAAGTTGATGCAAGATATCCTGGGAGCACTCATGATGCATTCATCCTATGCAAGAGCATTATATCTGCCATGTTTTAGCAGCAGCCAGAAGGGCAGAGCTAGCTACTGGGAGACAAAGGGTACGGCCTCACCACCTGGCTCATGACGCCCCGACGCGTAACCCGGATGGAAGCTGACCAGGAATACAACATGTCGCACATTGCGACGCGCAGCATCATGGAGAGGACCATTGACATCATGAAACAGCGTTTCCAATGCCTGGACCATTCCAGAGGCTACCTGCTATATTCCCCTGAAATTGTCGGTCAGTTCACTGTTGTGTGTTGCATGCTGCATAACTTAGCAGCAGCTGGTAGGAGAAGATCCACCTCTGGTGAGAGTGGTTGATGATAATGATGAGGAAGATGCAGATGAGGACGAGGAAGCCATGCAAGTACCTGAACCCGGAGCAAGACGGCGGAGGAGAGCGGGCCATCGTGCCCCTTTAACGATTGCTCGAGCCTTGTATCAGCAGCTCCTGCCTTTGCTGCCTGCCTGAAGGCTCAGCGGCAACTATTCCACATGGATCATGTTTACTGTTTGGACCTGTTCCGTAATGTTGTGTTGTGTTAATGGAACAAATTATGGAAATGATTCTTGCTCACTTTAAAAGTTGTGTTAATAATTGAACAAATAATGGAAATATTCAGATTTAATGTAAAATATATTTTATTCAAAAGTTTAACAAACAGTTATTTGTACTTGACTTTAATAACTTTAAAGTTTGTTACTAGAATAATTTTTTCAGTTAAGATCACTTACAAACTTTTTAAGATCACTTATTAACTTTAAACTTGTAAATTTACATAACATACAAAAATCTTTTAATTTAAGAAGTTACAACAGTAACAATAATAATAACAACAACAATAGACTGTAGGAAATCATGGAATGTCCCACCAAAACTCAAACCACTAGTCACAGAAGGGGCTGGCACCTCAATGGGCAGCACCTGCACCTCTTCCAAAGTCAGTAAAACAGTGGGGGCTTCATCCATCTGCATCCCCTCCCCCTCCCCCTCAACCCCAGGCTCTTGGTCTTGGGATTGGAAGATGTTCTCTTCTTCAGGCTCGTCCTCGTCTGAATCATCATCTGCATCATCAGGGTTGGTCTCAAACTCTGCAAAAAAAATAACAGAACACAGACAAATGGTTAGCAGCAGAGGAGGGGGCAGGGTGGGTGGCATGAGTAGGCTCACACAGCGCAGGCAGCAGGCTGCTTTGAAGGACCACAATGAATGATAGCACATTGCACGAACCGAAGTGTAGCTGACGGAGACATCCCTAGGAACCGAAGCATTGCTAGCCCGCGCAGTACTTAACATTTAGCAAAGCCAGACTGTGGAACTTGCAGGACTTAACCTCTCCCTTGAGTGTGGGCCCAGCTTGTGCAGTGGTGGTTGCTTTTCTCCAGGCAGGACACATCAAAGCAGTGACCTTCTCTTCCAAGGGTGTCAGTGGCTGCAGATTTGCCGGGCCTCCTCCTGTTTGAGTTCTTTCCCTTTTATTATGTGCCACCTTCCTCTGCAAAGATGAAAATGCAACTTTTTAGAGAGGGTGTCTTTTTGCTGGGTGGGACAAATACAGCTGGTCAAATTTACAATTACAATTCCATTGAATAAATGAAAATATTACTTACACTAACTACTTGACCAAGGTCCTGCCACTTCTTTTTACACTGGCCTCCAGATCTCGTGGTGGTCACCATTGTACAGTAATCTTCTGCAACTTGGTTCCAGCATTTCTTCATTTCTTTGGGTGGAACTTTTATGTGACCTGTGCTGGTGTCCAGCTCCTGCCATCTGGTCTCAATCACAGTAACTAGTGCCTCCACTTCAGCCTGTAAGAAATTCTTGGTCCTTGCACTGCGTTGCATCTTGTATTGCTGCAGATCCGATTTTCCTAATGTTCTCACACAGCACTCCTTCTCACACAACTGGCTCTTTAAAAATGGCCAATTGTCAACCCGGAGCTGTACTGTGCATGTGCGTCCACTGAAATAATGTCAAAAACATCACACTTTTTGTCGCTCATGCGCAGAAGGTGCGGCATTATTTTTTCGGTGCAGACAGCAGGCTCCACCCCCCGAGGCAACTGGACACGCTGCGCGGCGCAAAATTTGAATTATAGATCGGGGAAACTTTGGCAAAATATTTCTAGCGCATTTCTAGCCTAGAAAAACGGGCATAACTCTGGCAATACGCCAGAAAATGGACTTGGGCAAAATTGAGTCCGAAGAGTGTAAACTTTGGAGTTTATAAAAGTTTAAAAAAAATGTTTTTATAGGGTTTTCTGTTTGAAAATGTTTTTAAAAACCTTGTGAATACTTCTGAAATTCCAACAGTTACACAAGTGCAAGTTATTCTTCAAGTTGAACATGCTTCTCATAAAACAGATTAGGAGGCCTTATGTCAAAACTTATAATGAAGCTTAAACTCCATTACTCACCACTTCACCTGGAGATCCTTTGGGCAATCGACATCAAATTCCATGAATCCCAATCCCAATTTAGCCTGAAATTACAGAGTGCAATCTCTCAATGGCATGCTGTTTCTCTGTTTGTACATGCAATGACTGATCTCAAGTACTTCAGAATGCATTCTTTTAAATTGCAAGCTGGGAATCATGATGAATGACGCATATTGCATCACTCATTGAGTATGTTGGTGTGCTGTGAAAAAGGACATAGCACGGGACCGTAAATAATCGAAGACTTTACAGAAACATTGCTATTGGCACTCAACAACAACATGTATTTATATAGCGCCTTTAATGTAGTTAAACATCCCAAGGCGCTTCGCAGGAGTGTTATAAGACACAAAATTTGACACCGAGCCACGTAAGGAGAAATTAGGGCAGATGACCAACTGTGTGGTCAAAGAGGTAGGTTTTAAGGAGGAAAGAGAAGTGGAGAGGTTTAGGGAGGGAATTCAAGAGCTTAGGGCCTAGGCAGCTGAAGGCACGGCCACCAATGATTGAGCGATTATAATCCGGGATGCTTAAGAGGGCAGAATTAGAAGATATCTTGGGTGTGGGGAGAGAATGAGGGGGTGGGAGGGGGAGGAGGAGGAGGAGGAGGAGAGAGAGAGGTGTTGTGGGGCTGGAGGAGATTGGAGATTAGAGATAGGAAGAGGCGAGGCCATGGAGGAATTTGAAAACTAGGATGATCTAATAACAGTAATCAATTATTACGGTTTCATACACAGTGTATGAAAGGCCTGTTACATGACTGCTTTGTGTCAACATAGAGCAGTTTCAGACACTCATTGATTCACAATGGGTAGTATAACTTGGGATTTAGGTGGCAGTATGGCTGCAGTCTGGCATAAATAAAAGTTCCAAATTTCCCAGATGGGACAGTAGGTTTTTAGAGGGTGGAGAGAACACAGTTGTTTGTGTTGCCCATATCAAAGTTATGGACGATCCAACCTTAGCAGCAACTGTGAACTTTTTCATCTTTTATTGGTGCCTTTTAGCTTCTGGTAACTAACTTTGAAAGCATGTGTAGCTTTATGCCTAATTTCAACAGGAACATCTAATAGTTCAGGTGACATATAATCATCAGCTAGAAAATATAATTATTGTAGGCCACACGATAAATGGTGACGCCTTTTTCATTACTTTTGTTCAAAAACAAGCCTCAGCTGCCTTGTTTTTCCATTGGCAGTCCCCTGGGTTACCACTGGTAATCCTGTATAAACAGAACATTACCATATTATTTACAGATTCATGTGCTTGATAGTATGGCAGTAAGTCATTATTAATATTACTTATCGAGGAGGTACTCATTCTATTTCTTGAAAATTAATTTGAAGACAACTCTAAGAGCTGCCAATATTCTCCAGAATCAGTTCTCAACTACTTCACAGCAAATAAATTCCAAATGGCTTTCAATGGAAAGTTCGAATTGGAGAGTCAGGAAAACTTCGAACAACTCATGAAAGGCCTGGGTAAGTTTAAACTGCAACTTACTTAATTTTGTGTTTAAATGCCTTTGTGCCGGGCATAAATCAATCAATACAATGGACAATTAGCTGCTTAAAGGCTGTTCCCATTTAGGCGAAAATGAAGAGGCTGAATAGTAGCTCGCTTATCTGATCTAAAGATTTGTGTTGCACTTTGTTTTTCTTCTTTGTTGAGAGGCGCTGCATTAAGATGTTGTACTGGAGTCGAAGTAAGAAACCAAACTTGTCCTTATTATGTAGGACATCAGCTACTTTGAAAATACATTTTCAGATTGGCACAGTTATCCATGTTACTCAGCACAGGTGTAAATACTGCTTTGTAGAATCATATAATTACATGAAGGTGTTGCATTTAACCAGGTAAGCTGAAAAAATTGTGTTTTATTGTACAGGATACTGAAGAGTTCAGCAAAACTGTTTCTAGGGTACCAGTCAGAAAACAAAATGGAAGGGAATTTGAACAGTAACTTTACAATCTTCAACACTCTGCAATGCAATAAGGTTTTTCACAATGATCCAGCAAGGGGTTGAATATGAATTACAGCACGTGTTTTTTTTTGTTACCTCCCCATTTTACATCATATCCTAATTGTGATTAAATATCGAAAAAGGAAATGTTTAAGAACACTGATATATTGGCTCAATTCTTGAATCCCTTCTCACCAATTTCTAAGCCATCTCTTTGTTGTTTAATCCCCTTCAACTACATCTACTTATTTTCTTTGTCTTTGCTTGAGTTTTTAGCTAGTTAATCATCCAATTTAACATTCTTTGTGCAAATCTGACTTAATATTAGATTTAGTCTGTCAGGTTAGCTACAAACTGTACCATATTACCACTTATTTGATTCAGCATATTTCAGCTTTTCAGTATTTTCCATTCAGATGAATAACTTCTAAGTTTTGGTTACAAGTGTTTCCCCAATTAATAACTTCAGCAGAGTTCCTTTGTTTCCTGACAGTTTGCCAAAGTTATTCATAAAAATACTTAAACAACACAAAAAAGTCATTATCAACGGTGAAGCATGTTGCAGCACAGAGACATGGCAGCCTACAAATGGCAGGACCCAGGTTAAAGCCCTCTGTATTAAGTTCCTGCACAGCGACATCACTATGGGGAAGTACTGAATGGAGGCTTTCCGAGAGAGAAAATTAGAGGGAAAAGGCAATGCCATGTAATTCCTAGCAGCAGGTATGCAACATCATTGCCTTTGAGTGATGTATAACAGGACCTGGGGAGAGTACTAGAGAGACTGAATTTAAAAAAAATTAAACTGACTACAGTTGCAATAGTGTTTCATTATTTTATAAATGATTGCACCAAACAACATGTGTATGTGATTATGGAAACTGTTTAGATGACAAATTAAGCAGCTGCCCCACCTTTCCAAAGAAAACAACTTAGTTACAGAGCTCTGAAAGATCCTTATAATGGGAATGGAGTCAATAATTAGAATTATGGGGGTGGAATAGATCCTTATAATGGGTTTAAGCCAGATTGTTGTTGAAGGAGAACAGCTTGGCTTTGTATTTTATAATATGTACGTAAATTATATGGTGCTCACCCATCACCCCTGTGCTTGCTGGCCTACATTGGTTCCCCGTTAAGCAATGCCTCGATTTCAAAATTCTCATCCTTATTTTCTTCTTAAAACTGACCTCTTTGACCAAGCTTTTGGTCATCTGCCCTAATTTCTCCTTAATGTGGCTTGGTGTCAAATTTTTTGTCTCATAATACTCCTGTAAAGCGCCTTGGAACATTTCACTACGTTAAAGGTGCTATATAAATACAAGTTGTTTTTGTTTGAATTTGCCCCAGTCATAATGCTAATGCCAGTCTTGTTTTATATCTGAGGTGTTGCACTTACACAGTGCTGTATGGAAGAAAAATAACCTTATATTTCTGTAAAACAACTTACGGTAAATTTCAGCAAGATTGTGTGTGTGTGTGCGCGCAAACTTTGTTCCCATTTTGAAATTTACTATCTTGCCTTCTCTTTTATTCTCCTAGGACCATGCACAGGGGCTGTCAACATCAGGGAAATGTTAGGAATGACAATTGTGACCAAACCTATCTAAATATTAGGAGCTGTGTTCATTTTTAACAAGTGACCTGCACCAATCTATTCTGCATTTGTAAAACAAATTAAATGCTGTCACTCCTACAGGCACTTGGCCTGCAACCATTCCTCTTGTCAATACTGTTCTTAATTCAGCCAATAGGAACGTGCAACCTGGAGTGACTTTCTGCCTCCTTGTTTTAAAGTGTCTGACTTCCTGCGATAAAACAGAGGAGAGTAGGAATTTGTCTTGTGTTTGTACTGAGTCACCGAGCAAAATGTTCACACTCCTTCATTGTTGCAATGGGGAAACATCTTCTGTTTGACCTTTACTTGAGTACTCATGGTTAGGGAGTCTGAGGAGACTTTCCTTTTACCTTGGATAAATATTGAATTATTTGTGCATTTGTTTTTATTTGCTAGGATTTTCACATGATATCATTATGAAATATAAAGACATAAGCAGCATTATTGAATTTGTTCAAAATGGGAATTCGTTTAAATTCATTTATAATTTCGGCAGCAGAGTGATTACAAATGAATTCACCATTGGACAAGAGAGTGAGTTTGTGACTTTCACAGGGCACAGAGTCAAGGTAAGAATGCTCAATTTTTGTGGAAATAAGAAAATATATATTTTTAAGTGCCTTCAGTCTATTAAGCCAGCTCCTTCCAACAGTCCATGTGTAAATCTCAGTGTCTGAGGCTCCCTCTGCTGTATTGAGTCTTTTATAGAAGGCAGAAAACCACAGATAAAATTTCCAAAAGCACAAAAATGTAATTTTGTTTCCATGACGCCCAACAATAATTTGGTGAAATTATATTTAACTTGATTCCACCCTGGCCAGTTGCATTTCGTGAATGATATTCCAATGGCTCAAACAAGTTTGCAGCAAGAGTTCCATGGTGTATTTGGTTACCTATACCTGTAATTATCTCTCTAATCTTTCGCCTGTTCTTAATTAGATGTTTTTCCAGCTTTAGATTCTTCTATGATTCTTATTATTCAAAATTATTCAACATGATCCATTTATCTTGTGCTTCATGCCTCTCTATAACACAGAGCAGTCCTTTTGCATAGAACTCCTCATCCACAATTTTAAATACAGCTAAATAGCACTGAAAATGTAAACTGAAATGCATAGGTTTTTTAATGAAAATTTCTGCTTAATATTTACATTATGAAAAACTAAAGGAACTGTTTTTTTTGAGGCTGGGGCTATTTTTTGTCATTTCTACAAACTATTAAAAATGGTCTTGGGATTCCAAAAGTACTAAGACTTGCATTTATAGAACCGCTTTTCACAACCTCGGGCCCTCCCAAAGCAGAGCTGAGGAAGTGCTTTTAAAGTGTAGTCACTGTTGTAATGTAGGAAATGTGGCAGCCAATTTGCACACAGCAAGGTCCCACAAACAGCAACGTAATGAAAACAGAGAGTCGGGATAAATGGTTCATTCTCGAGTTGGCAATCAGTAACCAGTGGGGTGCCGCAGGGATCAGTGCAGGGACCCCAACTATTTACAATCTATATTAACGACTTGGAGGAAGGGACCGAGTGTAACGTAACCAAGTTTGCCGACGATCCAAAGATGGGAGGAAAAGCAATGTGTGAGGAGAACACAAAAAATCTGCAAAAGGACATAGACAGGCTAAGTGAGTGGGCAAAAATTTGGCAGATGGAGTATAATGTTGGAAAAAAAAATCAAAGAGCAAGTTATTATTTGAATGGAGAAAGATTGCAAAGTGCTGCACTACAGCGGGACCTGGGGGTATTTGTGCATGAAACACAAAAGGTTAGTATGCAGGTACAGCAAGTGATCAGGAAGGCCAATGGTATCTTGGCCTTTATTGCAAAGGGGATATAAAAGCAGGGAAATCTTGCTACAGTTGTACAGGGTATTGGTGAGGCCACACCTGGAATACTGCATGCAGTTTTGGTTTCCATATTTACGAAAGGATATACTTGCTCTGGAGGCAGTTCAGAGAAGGTTCACAAGGTTGATTCCAGAGATGAGGGGGTTGACTTATGAGGAAAGGTTGAGTAAGTTGGGCCTCTACACATTGGAATTCAGAAAAATCAGAGGTGATCTTATCGAAACATATAAGATTATGAGGGGGCTTGACAAGGTGGATGCAGAGAGGATGTTTCCACTGATAAGGGAGACTAGAACTAGAGGGCATAATCTTAGAATAAGGGGCCGCCCATTTAAAACTGAGATGAGGAGAAATTTCTTCTGAGGGTTGTAAATCTGTGGAATTCGCTGCCTCAGAGAGCTGTGGAAGCCGGAACATTGAATAAATTTAAGACAGAGATAGACAGTTTCGTAACCGATAAGGGATTAAGGGGTTATGGGGAGCGGGCAGGTAAGTCGACCTGAGTCCATGATCGGACCAGCCATGATCGTATTAAATGGCGGAGCAGGCTCGAGGGGCCGTATGGTCTACTCCTGCTCCTATTTCTTATGTTCTTATGTAATAATGACCAGATAATCTGTTTTTAGTGATGTTGGTTGAGGGATAAGGACACTGGGGAGAACTCCCCTGCTCTTCTTCAAAATAGTGGTAATTGATTATAACATTGTGTGACAACTTCAAACTGTACTCTCAATAATCCTCAGGTAGCGCTTTCCGGGAAAAAAAAATCCCATTTGCAGATTCCCAGAAACTAGCTATACAAATATTTCAAAGTCCAAAATAACCTGATTTATCAGAATATGTGAGACTTACCATATGAACTTTAAGGAAATGTTGAAAGAATTTACTGGCGGATGTACTGTAGAGATTAGCCAATTTGTTGATATTAGTTTATCTCTGGTCTCTTTAATAATCCGGATCGACTGCAAACCAACATGGTGGGTATATTGTATTTAACCAGAGTTTAAGATAGAATATAACACACTAGTTATACAGTAAAAACATATGACCGTGACAAGCAGCTGGTACCGGTCCCGATCGGACAGACAGACAGCTGGCGTGCGTGAGCAGTTCTCTAGCTTATGGCCTCTCCTCTTCTCGTCTAGAGCATCCAAAAGTGTAAACTTAGGTCAGCATAGGTCCACTCTCAGAAGAGCAGCCCCACTCTTGTATGGCTCTCCCCTTCAACAGCTGTGCTAAAAAGCTCTCTAGGTCATTTTTTAAATTTTTTTTTAGGGGTGACCTCAGATGGAATATCAACAAGACCTTTTAACCTGTAGACATTCCCCTAAAAACTCAGTACCCAATGGCACGTTGAGTTCTTTGTCTCAATTCTTGGATGAAAGCCCACACATAAAAGGATCTCATGTTCTTTGCCAATTTGTCTTTGTTTATACTTTCTGAAGGTTCCTCCATTGGAATTCATCTTATCTCTCATGTCCCCATCCTCCCAAGTTTGGAGTCAGACATGTCATTCTCGCCCTTCAGATGTTCAGAGTTGCTTGTTATCAGTTATTTATGTTCACGCTGTTCAAGTAGCTTTAGCTATGCAAAACTAACTTTCATTCCAAACTATTTTACCATGGAATGAATCATTAGATTCCCAAAGATATCCTCTATTTTACTCTCATACACTGGTTAACTTACACATTTTGAAGTAGTTTTGTTAAACAAAGTCAAAATCCTAACTTAGCATTATAATATGGTTATTCGCAGTAATGGGAGAAACATAGGCATTGGCCCTTAGTTGGTCAAATTAAAGATACATGAAACAACCTTCCTAGCACACAAACAGCAGATAGCTAGACTGAAAACAAGGTCATATATGACTGTCATAGTGCAGAATGCTATAACATCTGCAGGGAACCAAAAACATAAAGCAGATTCTAAGCATCTATCTAGTTATTCTAATACTATCTGAAGAGACTCTGTCTTCAGCTCTAATACAATCATGTAAACACGGCATCATTCGCATAACCATATACATTTTAGACACCCCTGACTTCTAACAGTACTGAAAATGACCTGTCATGTATGTACTTTTGGGATTACTAGCCACTAGATGGCATCACTGTTGGAGGCCATTGGCCTGCACCCAAGTATAAAAGGCCAACCATTTTGTATATTAGTCACTTTGGGCCTTAATAAAGCAGAGTCAAGATCATACCTCTTGGAGTTAAACAGTACTACTCAGTCTAACAGTTATTGCATACACAACAACCTCAGAGCTGGGGGCTGGTAGACTAGGCAAGGTAGAGCATTGAAACACATTCCATCTTCCAAACACCTCCACAGACCCACCCCAGATCAGAGATCATGCCCCTCCCCCAATTGCACTGACCGGAGGTCATGAAAGTCTACCCTCCCTCAATAAGCAGACATCAAGACAGCCTCCCATTGACCATTGAATATAGTAGGATTAGGAGTCCCTCCTATTGAGGATGATCCACTTCTACACCAAAAAGGGATGAGTTCACAGGTGTTTCAATGAGGGACCTGACATTCCAGGTCCCAAACTACATACTGAAGGGTGGAAGATGCCTGTGCGTGGATTCTTTTAACGTGGGGTGGCCGTTGCACACCAGCCACCACACGGGCTTGACAGAGCTAGGTCTTGATCCAGTGGCAAGGGTTAACCAAGATGACTGGAGACCAAGCTCTGCTGCACGGACCTAGTGCACACACATGCTCCTACTATCCATAGATCACAGTGTGGGCTGGCCCATGCTGCCCTGGGCCCTCACCTCTTCTGGGCCCCAAGCATTGAATATATGTACGCCTGAAAGGCAGAGTAGTGATTCGGGTCATCTTGCCAAACTAAAGTAAGTAATGGATAGGTATTATTTTCACACCCTCCACTGAGGTCATAGCGGCTCTCTTTCCCCGACTCCTGCACTGAATAGTTTGGGCATAAATCACACACCCAACTACCACCGTGCAGAGATTTTGAAACCCATTGCTGTTGCAACACACAGTCTTGTTACTGGCTACTAAAAGAAACATTGTATGTTTTTTTTACTATTGGCATTGTTGTGGGGCTGCAACAAACTTGCTGCGTATTCTAAAAATCATCAGATTGCCACAATATGCTGGAAAATTCTCAGGCAAAGGGAAGTTAATGGAGTCTTTTTAACATTAAATCAGTAACCGGTGGAACCAGTCCGAGGCTGGTGCAAACTCTGCGCACACAACAAAGGAAGGAGGCCTAAAGCCAAGTGGAGCTTCACACATTCCCAAGCACATGGACTAACTATTGTTGCCATGTATTGAGGCTAAAAAGAAATGATAAATCAGCAGCATCAGAAAATGCTGCACTATACCCTAGGATTGTCGGGGCCTCTTTTCAAAGAGACTTTACATCATCCTGTTGTTTGGTTTTAGGCTTTGGCGAAGCTGGAAGGCGAGAATAAGCTTGTTGTCACAATGCAGGGACTGACTGCAGTCATGGAGCTGAATGGAGACAAAATGATTGAAGTAAGTTACTGTTATTACTGGCACTGCTGCAGAATGAGTTGCAGCTGATCTTTGGGATTACTCAAAGTCTTATCAATGGCACGATTCTGTGAGTTCCAGGAAATCTGATTACATTAGATTTCTGGAAACCTCTCTTTAAATCATGGACTTGAGTATTCAGTTCTGAAGTTTAATTTAGTTATGTCTTGTATTTATGTGTCAAGTGAATACAGGGTACATGTACACAATCAATGTATGCATTTTAAAAACCAAAATAGAATAAAATAACATTTGAGCTCATTCTGCTATTATAAACTAAACTGGAGATACCATCATTCAAGTTACTGAACTAGAACATAAATGTCATAAAGACCATAAATGTCATAAAGACCATAGATACCACAATCGGAGCAGTAAAGAGTTATGATGAATGTCTCAAATTATCTAAAATAACATGGTGTTAGCTGAGGGTCAAAGGTCATAAGCCCTGCTTTAGGCATACTTAAAGTCCCTAACTAGCTAAGTAATGATGAGCTTGATTCCAAATTAAAGGCAACAGGTAATACTAACCGTCTATTGAATGCATATCTAGTCAAGCTGACACCTAAACTGATTAAAGAGCTTGTGTAGCTAGTGTGGGTGATGGCGAATTATTGGGGAAGACACCATGAGTAGGAAAGTTCTTCTGATATAATGGGGGCAATATTAACCGAACCCACTTGTTGTGGAAACTGGTGGGATCAGCTGCAATGCTAGTTTTACATCTCGCCCAATTTTACTCGACTGAAAAATCTTGCACAAACATTGTCTAATATTTATCACAATTAACAGGTACAAAGCTATTTTGAATTGGCGATTCCCAGGCTGAATGGATATATTGAGTTGAATTTTCAGGCCTCCATTCCAGTAGAAATGAGGCGAAAACAATCAAAGTGGGTTGTAAGAAGTTACTGCTCCATTACTGTCAGCACAGTGGCCATTGTCATTTTGCTGGGGTCCTACAAGCGCGTGGCCCAAGCAGCCGCCTGAACAGGTTGCCCAGCTGATTGAAATATTTAAATAGGGTTCCTATGACATCAATGGGACCCCATTGCCATTTTTGGACTGAACTGGGCAGCGTTTGAACCGGGCAGAGCTTGCGCTGTGCACGCTCCTCCCAATATCAGCTGGAGAGACAAAAGGTAAGTCAGACTTTATTTTTGTGGGTCTGGGAAGAGCAGGAGTAGGGCCCCAGCCACTGCATTTCCGCCCCCCCCCCCCACCCACCTCCAGAGATTGGGGTCTCCCAGGAACCTACCTTCTGGTCGGAGGTTGGCCAAACCACTTGATTCTATGGTGGCCCAGAGCCAGCAGACTGTCCCAGAGTGCTCGATTTCTGGCTGCAGCCCACCGGCCCAAAGCTAATGAGACCCGGTCCTCAAAATGGACCAGCTGTTCGCAAGCTCCGCTGACCAGCCACCCGAAGTCTGCTCTGGGAGAAAACCGACCCCATTGATTTTCTTAACACAAGTGATTCTAGCCTTTTAAATTGTTAAATATCACTGTAAATTCACGCTCTAAACCTCTTCGCCTCTCTACCGCCCTCTCTCCTCCTTTAAGATGTTCCTTTAAACCAACCTCTGCGACCAAACTGTTTTTCCACCTAATATCTCCTTGTACGGCTCATTGTCAAATTTTCATCTCATCTGTGAAAGTGCCTTAGAAGGTTTTACTATGTTAATGGCATTGTATAAATGCAAGATGTTATTGTTGTCCCTAACTCTCATGTCTTCAAAATTGAATACAGTTACAGCAAGTAATAGAAATGTTTATTATAGCTTACAAAGTATAGTAACATCGTATATGATTTATAATTTCCACCGGGCAGTATATTAATTTTAAACGGCCTTGTGCAACGTCAGAGGATTTATAATGTGTCTTCTGAGATTCTTCAATTCAACAACAACAGCTTGTATTTATATAGCGCCTTTAATGAAATGAAACATCCCAAGGTACTTCACAGGAGTATTAGGAGATAAAACTTTGACACCGAGCCACATAAGTAGAAATTAGCGCAGGTGACCAAAAGCTTGGTCAAAGAGGTATGTTTTAAGGAGCATCTTAAAGGAGGAAAAAGATGTAGAGAGGCGGAGAGGTTTAGGGAGTGAGTTCCAGAGTTTGGAGCCGAAGTAACAGAAGGCACAGCCACCAATGGTTGAGCGATTATAATCAGGGATGCTCAGGAGGGCAGAATTAGAGGAGGACAGAGATCTTGGGGGAGGGGGTTGTTGTGGGGCTGGAGGAGATTAGAGATAGGGAGGGGCGAGGCCATGGAGGGATTTGAAAATAAGGATGAGCATTTTTAAATCAAGGCATTACTTGACCGGGAGCCAATGTCGGCCAGCGAGCACAGGGGTGATGGGTGAGCGGGACTTGGTGCGAGTTAGACATGGGCAGCTGAGTTTTGGATCATCTCTAGTTTACGTTGCATAGAATGTGGGAGGCCAGCCAGAAGTGCTTTGAAATAATCAAGTTATGAGGTAACAAAGGCATGCATAAGGGCTTCAACAGCGGATGAGCTGAGACAAGGGCAGAGATGGTGATGTTAGTGGTGAAAATAGGCAGTCTTAATTATGCTGCGGAAATGTGGTCGAAAGCACATTTCAGGGTCAAATATGATACCAAGATTGCAAACAGTCTGGTAAAACTCATATAACCACTCTTAGTAAAATGCTACCTTTCATATTGACTACTTAAAAATTATGAATCATTTCTGTACAGATTTTTTTTTACAGTACAGGGTATTAACTATTTCATATTAGGCAATTACATATAACATAAACAGAAGTAATATAGATAGAAATCAGCCAAAGGACATTCAGTATTCCAAATATCAGTAGATAGAAATTCTCAAGACCTTTTTCTTGGATTCTACAGGATCCTTAGCTATTAATTTCGGAGCTGTTCTTATTCTCCCTCCCGCTTTTCTTTACAGTCCCATGAAAAACTCTTATATTTTAGATACCAGGTCTGCGGAGGGGTCTACACTGAAATATTAACCTATCTTTTCTCTCTTCAGATACTGGCAACTAACTGTAATTCCAGCATATTCGGTTTATGTCCCTGATTAGCCTACACTGTGGGATACTTTGATAAGGTGAATGTAAAGCCAACAGTTGAAGTGATTCACTTCTGTACTTTGTCTGATTTCTTTTAGACTCTGTCCGATGGAAAAGTTACCTTCAAGAAAATTAGCAAAAGGATTTAAAGTATCGAAACTGGATTGAACAAAACGAAGCCTGAACGAGACTGTGTCAATTTATATAATTGAAATGAAAGCAACTTCATTAGATTAATAGCTATGAATGGATAATTATTGATATACTTCTGTATAAAAGTAGTATTTTTTTCATTCTCTCCATATTAAATCTGTAATGAATATTTGAAGTCAAACTTTGAAAATCTCTAGTCTCTGGCAGTTGGTTGCCCATTAAGTTGTAGGTAATCAGGGACAGAAAAAACTGACTTTTTGAAACAATTCTAACAAATGCCTAGAAGGAAAAATGTCAGGTTTATAAATAAGTAAATAATGTGATTTGTGTAAATTGAATAATGACAAGTGCCTTAAAGCGTTTTGCAATGAATTATTTTCATGTTTGAATTGTAATACAGTGAAACACTGTCAAAAGGGCGTTCTTTCCCCAAACTATTTTTGTTTGATATTAGAAATATTCTTATTAGGCTTTACTACATATGAACGATACTTTTTTATTGTAGATCAGGTAACCCGTGAGTGAAAAATCATAAATGAGTTATAAAGGTTTATTCACAGGTTGGATAAAACTTATATCCCACAGTTACCCCTTTAATATTATCTGCGGTCAATCTCCTGATCAGAGGTGCTCTTTTTCAAATTCAGAGAAATTGTTGCACTTAACACTGACACATCAGAAAGAAAAAGTCTTGAAAAACTTGCATTTATATAGTGCCTTTCATGACCACTGGACGTCTCAAAGCACTTTACAGCCAATTAAGTACTTTTTGAAGTGTAGTCACTGTTGTAATGTGAGAAACGCGGCAGCCAATTTGTGCACAGCAAGCTCCCACAAACTGTAATGTAATAATGACCAGATATTCTGTTTTTGTTCTGTCGATTGAGGGAGAAATATTGGCCAGGACACCGGGGATAACTCCCCTGTTCTTCTTTGAAATAGTACCATGGGATCTTTTACGTCCACCTGAGAGAGCAGACGGGGCTTCGGTTTAACGTCTCATCTGAAAGACGGCACCTCTGACAGTGCGGCACTCCTTCAACGCTGTACTGGAGTGTCAGCTGAGATTTATGTGCTCAAGTCCCTGAAGTGGGACTTGAACCCACAACCTTCTGACTTAGAGGCAAGTGCGATACCCACTGACCAACAACTGACATTACCTAAAGGCATAAAACCTGCTCCATTGCTCCCCAGCTTACATAGAATACTTCACAGAAACTCGGGAGCACAGGACAGGTTGTAAAGTGGCTGTGTCATATTGTAATTCACGCCTGGAAAATAGTATTTGGAAAAAATACTAAGGCCATTGGCTGTCTTTTGTTACATTGCTCTTTTCAAAAATTATTTAGGAGCTACCTATATTTACATTAAAAGACAAAGCAATATTGGATAGATAAAGTTACTAAACATTCATTAAATAAATAATCACTTTTTTTTGGTTTTTAATTGTGACTATAACCAAAGGAAAACTCACCTTCCAGATTTATCAGAAAAGATTTTCAAGATTGTTCGATATGGTGGAACAATCGGGATAATGTTAAGGCCAGCCCTGCCACCTGGAGGCCAGATTTTCTTTGAGAGGAAAACTGAATTAAAGTTATTTGAACAGGTCATGAATAAGTTTAAGGATATATTTTACTTTATTTATAAGAGAGCCCATTTTTCAGCGATCAAGTATTCAATTATATTGGCCTTTTCATTGCTAAGCCCCAATATCACTTTCCTTCATCTAGTCGACTCTTGATAATTTGAAGTTGATTTTTGCACTAAAACAAATTGGAATTATCCAGTGATTTGAATTAAGTTGAAGCAATGCAACTAGTACAGCAAAGTGGGAAATCAGTCAGAAAATGTTGAATTATCATATCATATTTGAATTAAGCAACCTCAAACTAAAAGGAGCAGGCAGTATTTTGACAAACCGATGAGTGGAAAGGAATTGTATTACAATACTAATGTGGCAAAAAGTCGGTTCATATTTTATTGATATCTCATGATATAAAAATAATTTGTATGTTTTTCACTGGTTTGCTTTCTGAACTGGTAATTTTTTAAATTTATTTTTACACTGCAATATGAATTATATTTGTCTACGTGAGAAATTACTGCTACCATTTCCTCAGGAATGCCTCTCCAATTTCCCAAAGTAAGAACTGAAAAAGTCTGTTCAAGTAAACTGGCTGAATGTGCAAACAATAAGGATGTTGCTGAATTGTGTCAACCTACTGTGTTGCATTAGAATTATTATTTGGGACAAGCACTTGTAACTGAAATGATTAAACTACTGCGGAGCCCTGAAATGACACAAGTTCCAGTTTGACTGGTTTATTTCTGGTGTGCGCTGGTTTGAACAGGTGGCATAAAAGGAGAAGAGACATTAGCTTTGTCAATGCACTTATTGTCCTCAGCAGGAACACAGTATAAAACATAATGTCATGTAAATTAGAGGGATTTCCATACAGATATAGTCATTAAACAAGTCACTTCTTCAAATGAAGAAATGGGAGTAAACTGGGATTTTAGTTGTTTATGCAAAGAACCAGATTAAACTAATGTTGGCATTACAATTCTGCCGCCAACAACTTTTAAAATTAAAATATATAACTGAATTCTTTAAGTTAATTTGAGTGGAGCAGCAAGCTTTCCAGCACAGGCAATAGCCTCCTTCTGTGCTGTAAATTTTTATGATTCTATGCAGCTTGTAACCCCATCAGGTTTGCCTGATGACTTGTAAGTTCCCGAGGCAGCATAGAGATCAATGGTATCTGCAAGAACTTCACAACTCCAACTGATCTGGAGAGAGACAGAGCCAGATGGGTTCAGAGTGCACTGGAGTAAGAATGATTTTTGTAAGTACCCTCTCTAGAGGTGTAAAGATACATTTATGTTCCATTTAAAACAAAAAGACTAATCAAAGTGCACAATTAAAGCTGTAATCCCCAGCTCCTATGTGGTAATGAGCTTAAAAGATTGTAAACTGGAAATCTCAGAAGCAGTCAGACTTTAAATGGTTTAAAATACTCGAATAGGTACTAAGCCTAGCTGCGGAAATGTTGCTATTTCAACCTGTTGCAGAGGGAGGCCGTTTGTTCCTTTCATATCTTTCCCTCAAAGCAGGCGGAACTGACTTTTAAGAGAAGTATTTTCAATGCATAGTACTTCTCCCTTTAATGCTTCCCATTTAAGTTGTTCCTAAGGATAGCTGACATTTTAGGATGGTATTATCACTCAGCTGCCATCATCCAGAGGCTTAGAAAGCAACCAGCTGACCATATGATCAGTTCCCTTTCTCTCCTGGCTGCTGATCTAAAGTTGCCATTCATTCCTTTCAGCCAAGAACAGGTACCGCTGTTTATAGTCTCTGGGCTTTTTTAAAAAGATGAGATGATACCAACAACCTGAATTTGTAAAGTACCTTTAATGTAAGGGACATCCCATAAAGTTTCACTGATGATTATGGAAATGCACACCACACCGTAAAGACAGATTAGGAGATGGGATAGAAAGCTTAGTTGAAGAGATAAGTTTTGAGAAGGTTTAAGGTCGAAGAGGTGGAGGGGCAGAGAGGTCTAGGGAAGGAATTCCAGAGATGAGGACCACGTGGCTGAAGGCCCTGTCACCAATGGAGGGGGTGAAGGAGAGAGTAAAGAACAGAGAGCTGAAATCTGAGCATTTAGGAGATTATAGTTTGAGGTAGGATGGAGCAAGGCCATAGAGGCATTTATAGCCAAGATGAAGATTTGAAATTTAATGTGATGGGAAACCAGTAAAAGTCAGCAGGAATGGGGATGTTGGATGATCGGGACTTAGTGTGAGACAGGACATGAATGGCAGAGTTGTGAACATGTCAGAGTTTATGGAGCAAGGATAAGAACAGCATTGAGTAGTCAAGTCTAGAAGTGGCGAAGGTATGTATATGGATTTCAGCAATGGTGGGGCTAACATAAAAACGGTGATAGGCAGTGCTGTGAATCTTGGTGCGCAATCTTGGGGCTGGGTTAAATGTAGTTTAAACTCAGCTCGGGGTCTAACTGGACACCCAGATTGCAAATGTTCTGATTCTGCCCAAGAGATAGGCCGGTTGGGTAATCAAGTCAATGGGAAGGGAGAGAATTTCGTGGCTGGAGCTGAGGCTAATGGCTTCAGTCTTCCGAGTGTTGAGTTGGAACAACTCATCCAGGACTTGATGTCAGATAAACATGAAGCATTCAAGAGGTCAAGAGAAGTGGCAGAGAGTTCAAAGTGGGTGTAATCACCATACATGTGAAAATTGGTTCAGAGTCTGAAGATGATGTTGGGAGATTGTATACAATCCAGAATAGAGGGTGGTGATAGAGCCTCGAGGGATTCCAAAGATTATACAGATCAAGAATTATCACACAGAATAAAGGGGGGAAGCTGAAAGAAATCTTGTCACAGAATGTCATTATATGTGTCAACCCAAACACTGCCGTCCGTGTCCTAATTCGCACCAAGTCCTGTTCACCAAACGACCCTGTGCTTGCTGACCTACACTAGCTCCTGGTTCAGCAACGCCTCAATGTCAAAATTCTCATCCGTGATTTCAAATCCCTCTTAGGCCTTGCCCCTTCCTATCTTGGTAATCTCCTGTAACCCTACAACCCTCCGAGATCTCTGCGTTCCTCCAATTCTGGCCTGTTTAGCATCCCCGATTTGAATCGCTCCGCCATTAGCAGCTGCACCTTCAGCTTCTGAGGCTCTAAGCTCTGGAATTCCCTCTCTAAACCTCTCCGCCTCTCTACCACTCTTTCCTCCTTTAAGATGCTTCTTAAAACCTATCTCTATGACCATGCTTTTCGATATCTGCCCTAATACCTCCTCATGTGGCTTGGTGTCAAATTCTGTTAGATAATGCTCCTGTGAAGCATGTTGGGTCATTTTACTACATTAAAGGTGCTATATAACTACAAGTTGCTGAATAGTGTAATCAGCAGTGTGACATGCTGCAGATATGCCAAGGAGGTTTAACCAATATTGTAATACACAAGTTTAAAAAAACAAAGTAACTTCACTCTGTATAATCTCTCATCCCTTCATACAGTTGCTGCACTGAGGTCCTCTTTGCAATAGATGGCACTCTATATGAAAGCTGCAGTTGTTAGTGCTACAGTAAGGGCCAATCATAAAGTATTACAACTCCCTGCTCTCACCAGGATAAAGGGAAATTCTGGATTGGATTCGAAGACGATACAAAACAGACTCTGAAGTGTGTGCAAAAGCAGCATTGTGTGTGCAAGGGTGTGAAATTAATCCCATTGTGTGAATACTGTTGGGTGTGGTGGGCTGTGAATTTAGTTAATAGTTTCATAGAAATCTACAGCCATTTGGTCCACTGCACAGGGGCCAGCTCTTCAAATGGAGATTTCTATTCTAATTTCATTTCATACATCATTTTAAATTATTAAAATATCCAACCCCCTTTTATTGTGGTCTCTGTCTCAATTGCTGTTTATGGTAAAGAATTCTATGCCCTAATGCCTTCTGTGTGAAAAGATTTCTTCTAACGACCCCCTTTGTTCCTTTCGTGGTCATTTTCAGTCCGTGTCCTGTTACTACCAATTTTCCAACAATCTTTTATTGTCCTCTCAATTTTTAATATAATATTGGAAACCTCGATTAGATCCCCTTAAATCTCCTTTCCAATAAGAAAATCCCCATTTGAGCTTTTCATCAATATAATTCCTAGTGTTAAACTTTGCCATATCCATCGTACATTAGGATGTTCAGAGTGGCACATGATATTCCAATTGTAGCCTAACTAATATCTCGTGCAAATTCAACATCATTTGTTTGCTTTTATATTCAATGTCTCTGCCCCTCCCCTCAAATCCCATTTGTCTTTTATGGCCATATAAAGATTTATGTATCTACATCCCTAGATGTCTCTATTTCTCCACTCTAAGATTGCTTATTGTGTGTGAGTGTGAATGCAGTACCATTGTGTGTGTGTGTGTATTTTAAAGCACAGAAACAGGCCATGCCAGTATTTATGCTCCATTCGGGCCTCCTTCCACCCTATTCATCTAACCCCATCAAAATATCCTTGTATTCCTTTCTCCCTCATGTGCTTATCTATCTTCCCCTTAAATGTATTTACGCTATTCACCTCAACTACTACTTGTGGTAGCGAGTTCCACATTCTAACCTCTCTCTGGGTAAAGAAGTTTCTCCTGAATTCCCTATAGGATTTATTGGTGACTCTCTTTTGATGCCCCTTAATTTTGGTCTCAGCCGCAAGTGTTAAATATCTCTTATCAAACCTTTTCATAACCTTAAAGACCTCCATCAGGTCACCCCTCTTTCCCAGAGAAAAGAACCCCAGCCACTCCTCGGTCTTCTCTTTTTCTGGAGAAGAGAGCTCCTCCAGCCTGATCAATCTTTCCTGATTAGGTAATAACCTCTCAGTTCTGGTAAATCTACATATCCAGTTCCACTGTGTGTGGGGAGTGTGCCCATTGAGAGTGTGAACGCAGTGACATCATCAAGATCCAGGTCGGTGATTGGAGCGTGGGCAGGTACAGCAGGAGCGGCGAGGTCGGGGTGAAGGAGTGGCGAGAGAGTGTAGAGGGACGTGATTGGAGCCCAGGAACGACGTGAGTTCGGGGCCCAGAAGAGCCGAGGGTCCAGGGGCAGCACGGGCCAGCCTACCCTGCGATATGTGAGCGCGCTAAGTCCGTGCATCAGAGCTGGTCCCCAGTCGTCTTCGTTAATCCTTGCCACTGGACCAAGACCTAGCTCTATCGAGCCCGTGTGGTGGCTGGTGTGCAATGGCCACCACGCGTTAAAAAAATCCAAGCACAGGCATCTTCCACCCTTTAACATGTAGTTCGGGACCTGAATTTTAGGTCCATCATTGAAAGACCTGCGAACTTTTTTGAGGTGGAAACAAGTCATCCTCGATTGGAGGGACTGCCTGTGATGATGGAACCCAGTCCTGTTGTGTGTGTGACTCCAGCTCCGGTGATTGCAGATTGCCTGAGCTGAGACGGGACGGCCGGCGCGGTACGGTGCGGTCCACTCCGGTGTGATCCAGTCCGGGGGGGCGAGCAGGGCCTTTGTGTAACGGACACTTGGCCGTTAACATCTCTCTCACCTCAGTCTCGCTCGGTCCGAGCGGTGGAGAAGCAGTAAAGCGGGGAGCCGGTGCCCACTCGGAAGGTTTGTAATCTTGCATAACCCTTGTCAACACTTGCCACTCCAAAGTGTATAAAACATTCAAATGATGAAGACAAAACATTACTGATACAGAACGACATGCTTCCAATATTTCGTGTTTCATTTTCTGCTTTTAGATGCACAAACTTACCAAAGAAACGTAGCACTGAGGTTAAACAAACAAATATAGATTGGGCTACAACAGGCAGATTGGAGTTGCTGAGTAGTCTTACTTTTGGATTACTTGTACTTAGGGTGAAGCAGAGGTTCCTGACAAGGTTTGTGGGAGGGGCAGATCTGTGGAACCGAATGGCCTTTTCTGCAGCAAAGCTTTATCATCCTTCAGTGGTGTTTCCTTACTTCAAGTGCCCCTCAACACTAGCCATGCACACAGGCCACAATCAGGACTCTTTCCCTAAAGGCGAAACAGCAGTTTTCATTAACATACTGCGACCTTTCTAAACTCCAGCTTGCCCAGTTGTTTGCTCTTGTGCCAAAGCAGAATACTTCAGATGCTGGAAATCTGAAATAAAAAGAGAAAATGCAGGAAATACTCAGCGGGTCAGGTAGCATCTGTGGAGAGAGAAACAGAGTTAACGTTTCAGTTTGATGACCTTTCATCAGAACTGGTCAGAAAGACTTGCATTTCTATAGCGCCTTTCACGACCACCGGACGTACCAAACGCTTTACAGCTAATTAGGTACTGTTGTAAGGTCGGGGTGAAGGAGCAGCGAGAGATTGTAGAGGGATGTGATCAGAGCCCAGGAGAGGCGTGAGTCCGGGGCCCAAAAGAGGCGAGGGCCCAGGGGCAGCACAGGCCAGCCCACTCTGCGATATGTGCGCACACTCGGTCCGTGCAGCAGAGCTGGTCTCCAGTCGTTCTGGTTAATCCTTGCTACTGGACCAAGACTTAGCTCTGTCAAACCCGTGTGGTGGCTGATGTGCAACGACCACCCCACGTTAAAAAAATCCACGCACAGGCATTTTCCACCTTTCAAGATTTAGTTCGGAACTGGAATTTTAGGCCCATCATTGAAACACCTGTGAACTTTTTGACGTGGAAGCAAATCAGTCTCGGTTCGAGGGACTGCCTATGATGATGATGAATGTAGGAAACGCGGCAGACAATTTGCACACAGCAAGCTCCCACAAACAGCCATGTGATAATGACCAGATAATCTGTTTTTTATGATGTTGATTGAGGGATATATATTGACCCTTCTTTGAAAAATAGTGCCATGGGATCTTTTACATTCACCTGCGAGGGCAGATGGGGCCTCGGTTTAACATTTCATCATGGTATCTGTTGGAGATTCAACAATTTATAAGCAAGTACAGAGCTAGGGAAAAGGTAGGAGGCGAGGAAAGAGCAAAAGAGAAGGTCTGTGATAGGGTGCAGAGCAGGAGTGATTGAATGACAAAAGGGATGATGGTGCAAGGCAAAACACCAACAACAACTTGTATTTATATAGCGCCTTTAACATAGTAAAATGTCCCAAGGCACTTCACAGGAGTGTTACAAGACAAAAAAGTAAATTTGACACCGAGCAAGATAAGAAGAAATTACAGCAGACAAAGCAGTAGGTTTTAAGGAGCATCTTGAAGGAAGAAAGGGAGGTAGAGAGGCGGGGAGGTTTAGGGAGGGAGTTCCAGAGCTTAGGGCCTAGGCAGCTAAAGGCACAGGCACCGATGATTGAGTAGTTATAATCAGGGACGTTCAAGAGGGCAGAAATTGAGGAGCACAATTATCTTGGGAGGTTGTGAGACTGAAGATGATTACAGAGATAGGGAGGAGTGAGGACATGGAGGGATTTGTCAACAAGGATGAGAATTTTGAAATTGAGGTGTTGCTTAACCGGGAGCCAATGTAGGTCAACGAGCATAGGGGTGATGGATGAGCGGGACTTGGTGCGAGTTAGGACACGGGCTGTCGAGTTTTGGATGACATTAAGTTTACACAAGGTAGAATGTGGGAGGCCATCCAGGAGTGCATTGGAGTAGTCAAGTCTAGAGGTAACAAAGCCATGGATGACGGTTTCAGCAGCAGATGAACTGAGGCAGGGACGGAGACGGGCAATGTTATGGAGGTGGAAATAGGCAGTTTTAGTTATGCCGTGGATATATGTGGCCGGAAGCTCATTTCAGTGTCAAATATGACACCTAGGTTGCGAACACTCTCTCCTGCGACCATTGGAACTGGTGCTCTCCACTCTCCCGTCCTTATACATATCAGTAATTAACTTTTAACATTGTTGTTGCCAATTTAAGTGTATCTAAGGGTTAAGTCATGGCAGGAGAGCTCGGACACTTGTTATGCTCCTCCTGTACTATATGGGAAGTCAGGAACACTTCCGGTGTCCCTGGCGACTATGTGTGCGGGAAGTGTGTCCGCCTCCAGCTCCTGACGGACCGCGTTGCGGAGCTGGAGCTGCAGGTGGATTCACTCTGGAGCATGCACGATGCTGAAAATGACATGAATAGCACGTTTAGTGAGTTGGTCTTACCACAGGTAAAGGGTCCACAGCCAGATAGGGAATGGAAGACCAACAGGAAGGGCAGTGCAGGGAAGGTAGTGCAGGGGTCCCCTGCGGTCATCTCCCTGCAAAACAGATACACCGCTTTGGGTACTGTTGAGGGGGATGACTCATCAGGGGAGAGCAGCAGCAGCCAAGTTCATGGCACCGTGGCTGGCTCTGCTGCACAGGAGGGCAGGAAAAAGAGTGGGAGAGCGATAGTGATAGGGGATTCAATTGTAAGGTGAATAGATAGGCGTTTCTGCGGCCGCAACTGAGACTCCAGGATGGTATGTTGCCTCCCTGGTGCAAGGGTCAAGGATGTCTCGGAGCGGGTGCAGGACATTCTGAAAAGGGAGGGTGAACAGCCAGTTGTCGTGATGCATATAGGTACCAACGATATAGGTATAAAACGGGATGAGGTCTTACGAGACGAATTTAGGGAGCTAGGAGTTAAATTAAAAAGTAGGACCACAAAAGTAGTCATCTCGGGATTGCTACCAGTGCCACGTGCTAGTCAGAGTAGGAATCGCAGGATAGCTCAGACGACTCAGGTGGCTTGAGAAATGGTGCAGAAGGGAGGGATTCAAATTCCTGGGACATTGGAACCGGTTCTGGGGGAGGTGGGACCAGTACAAACCGGACGGTCTGCACCTGGGCAGGATCGGAACCAATGTTCTAGGGGGAGTGTTTGCTAGTGCTGTTTGGGCGGAGTTAAACTAATATGGCAGGGGGATGGGAACCTATGCAGGGAGACAGAGGGAAATAGAAGGGTGGCAGAAGCAAAAGATAGAAAGGAGAATAGTAAAAGTGGAGGGCAGAGAAACCCAAGGCAAAAAGCATAAAGGGCCACATTACAGCAAGATTCAAAAGGGGCAAAGTGCGTTAAAAAGCCTGAAGGCTCTGTGCCTCAATGCGAGGAGTATTCGGAATAAGGTGGATGAATTAACTGCGCAGATAGCAGTTAACGGATATGATGTGATTGGCATCACAGAGACATGACTCCAGGGTGACCAAGGCTGGGAACTCAACATCCAAGGGTATTCAGCATTTAGGAAGGATAGACAGAAAGGAAAAGGAGGTGGGGTGGCGTTGCTGGTTAAAGAGGAAATCAATGCAATTGTAAGGAAGGACATTAGCCTGGATGATGTGGAATCGGTATGGGTGGAGCTGCGGAATTCCAAAGGGCAGAAAACGCTAGTGGGAGTTGTGTATAGACCACCAAACAGTAGTAGTGAGGTTGGGGATAGCATCAAACAAGAAATAAGGGATGTGTGCAATAAAGGTACAGCAGTAATCATGGGCGACTTTAATCTACATATCGATTGGGCTAACCTAACTGGTAGCTATCTGGTGGAGGAGGATTTCCTTGAGTGTATTAGGGATGGTTTTCTAGATGAATATGTCGAGGAACCAACCAGGGAGCTGGCCATCCTAGACTGGGTGATGTGTAATGAGAAGGGACTAATTAGCAATCTTGTTGTGTGAGGCCCTTTGGGGAAAAGTGACTATAATATGGTAAAATTCCTTATTAAGATGGAGAGTGACGAAGTTAATTTGGAAACTAGGGTCCTGAACTTAAGGAAAGGTAACTTCAACGGTATGAGGTGTGAATTGGCTAGAATAGACTGGCAGAGGATACTTAAAGGGTTGACGGTGGATAAGCAATGGCAAACATTTAAAGATCACATGGATGAACTTCAGTAATTGTACATCCTTGTCTGGAGTAAAAATAAAACTGGGAAGGTGGCTCAACCATGGCTAACAAGGGAAATTAAGGATACTGTTAAAACCAAGGAAGAGGCATATAAATTGGCTGGAAAAAGCAACAAACCTGAGGACTGGGAGAAATTTAGAATTCAACAGAGGAGGACTAAGGGTTTAATTAAGAAGGGGAAAATAGAGTACGAGAGGAAGCTTGCAGGGAACATAAAAATGACTGCAAAAGCTTCTATAAATATGTGAAGAGAAAAAGATTAGTAAAGACAAACGTAGGTCCCTTGCAGTCGGATTCAGGTGAATTTATAATGGAGAACAAAGAAATGGCAGACCAATTGAACTAATACTTCGGTTCTGTCTTCACAAAGTAAGATACAAATAACCTTCCGAATGTACTAGGGGAAAGTGGGCCTAGTGAGAAGGAGGAACTGAAAGATATCCTTATTAGGCGGGAAATTGTGTTAGGGACATTGATGGGATTAAAGGCCGATAAATCCCCGGGTCCTGATAGTCTGCATCCCAGAGTACTTAAGGAAGTGGCCCTAGAAATAGTGGATGCATTGGTGATCATTTTCCAACAATCTATCGACTCTGGATCAGTTCCTATGAACTGGAGGGTAGCTAATGTAACGCCACTTTTTAAAAAAAGGAGGGAGAGAGAAAGCGGGTAATTATAGACCAGTTAGCCTGACATCAGTAGTGGGGAAAATGTTGGAATCAATCATTAACGATGAAATAGCAGCCCATTTGGAAAGCAGTGACAGGATCGGACCGAGTCAGCATGGATTTATGAAAGGGAAATCATGCTTGACGAATCTTCTGGAATTTTTTGAGGATGTAACTAGTAGAGTGGACAAGGGAGAACCAGTGATTGTGGTGTATTTGGACTTTCAAAAGGCTTTTGGCAAGGTCCCGCACAAGAGATTGGTGTATAAAATCAAAGCGCATGGTATTGGGGGTAATGTACTGACATGGATAGAGAACTGGGTGGCAGACAGGAAGCAGAGAGTCGGGATAAATGGGCCCTTTTCAGAATGGCAGGCAGTGACTAGTGGGGTGCCGCAGGGCTCAGTGCTGGGAGCCCAGCTCTTTACAATATACATTAACGATTTGGATGAAGCAATAGAGTGTAATATCTCCCAAGTTTGCGGATGACACTAAACTGGGTGGCAGTGTGAGCTGTGAGGAGGACGCTAAGAGGCTGCAGGGTGACTTGGACAGATTAGGTGAGTGGGAAAATACATGGCAGATGCAGTATAATGTGGATAAATGAGAGGATATCCATTTTGGGGGCAAAAACACGAAGGCAGAATATTATCTGAATGGCGGCAGACTAGAAAAAGGGGAGGTGCAACGAGACCTGGGTGTCATGGTTCATCAGTCACTGAAAGTGGGCACGCAGGTACAGCAGGCGGTAAAGAAGGCAAATGGTATGTTGGCCTTCATAGCTAGGGGATTTGAATATAGGAGCAGGGAGGTCTTACTGCAGTTGTATAGGGCCTTGGTGAGGCTTCACCTGGAATATTGTGTTCAGTTTTGGTCTCCTAGTCTGAGGAAGGACATTCTTGCTATTGAGGAAGTGCACCGAAGGTTCACCAGACTGATTCCAGGGATGGCTGGGCTGTCTTATGAGGAGAGACGGGATCAACTGGGCCTTTATTCACTTGCGTTTAGAAGGATGAGAGGGGATCTCATAGAAACATATAAGATTCTGACGGGGCTGGACAGGTTAGATGCGGGAAGAATGTTCTCGATGTTGGGGAAGTCCAGAACCAGGGGACATAGTGAGAATGGATACAGAAGGATTGTAAATGTGGTAGAGGGATGGAAATAGGGAATCATGGGAAAATAGCTAAAGAAATGTCAAGATGTAGACAACTGCAGAATCGACAGAAAAAAAAGGGGTTACCAAGTGTTGAGGTTGAGGTTAAACATGGGTCATGAGAAAAACGCAAGGCGGCACAAAGAAAGAAAGCAATCCTAGATAGGAGGGGAAAAGTAATAGCTTTTACTGATAAGGAGGAAGGGAAACTAATTGGGTTCTTTACTGATAAGGGAAGACAGTGTAGCGAAGCTATAACTAACCTGACCCTGACACCAGCCCTAATTGGGAGACTTTCTTGCCTGCCATTGGATGTACTCGGGGGGTGGGGGGGGAGGCAGAAAGGGATGTTCTGTTTTGAAAATGTATAACTACTGTGCTTTTCGCGCTGTAAAGGGGCTTGTCCAGGGGAAGGTAAACAGGCTCTGATTGAGAGTGTACCTTTGTCTTGACAAGTCCCGGCCGGAGAATCTTCAATAAAGGTCTTTTACAGAAAAGGCAGCAAGGTGTTCGTGTGTCAGTGTATTCGCTGAAACAGATTGAGGGAAAAAGAATCCGTATTAACATTAGTCTTAGGATAAGGGGTAGGCCATTTAGGACTGAGATGAGGAGAAACTTCTTCACTCAGAGAGTTGTTGACCTGTGGAATTCCCTGCCGCAGAGAGTTGTTGATGCCAGTTCATTGGATATATTCAAGAGGGAGTTAGATATGGCTCTTACGGTTAAGGGGATCAAGGGGTATGGAGAGAAAGCAGGAAAGGGGTACTGAAGGAATGATCAGCCATGATCTTATTGAATGGCGGTGCAGGCTCGAAGGGCCGAATGGCCTACACCGGCACCTATTTTCTATGTTTCTATGAACAGTCTGGTTCAGCCTCAGACAGAGAGAGGGATGGAGTCAGTGGTTGGAGAACTCAGTTTGTGGCAGGGACCAAAGACAATGGCTTCGGTCCTCCCAATATTTAATTGGAGAAAATTGCTGCTCATCCCATACTGGATGTCGAACAAGAAGTCTGACGATTTAGAGAACATAGAGAGGTCGAGAGAAGTGGTGGTGAGGTAGAGCTGGGTGTCGTCAGTGTACATGTGGAAACTGATGCAGTATTTCGGATAATGTCGCCAAGGGGCAGCATATAGATGATGATAAATAGGAGGGGGCCAAGGATAGATCCTTGAGGGGTCACCAGAGGTAACGATGCGGCGGTGGAAAGAGAAGCCATTGCAGGTGATTAGAGAGATAAGAATGGAATCAGGCGAGTGCAGTCCCACCTAGCTGGACAATATTGGAGAGACGTTGGAGAAGGATGCAGTGGTCAACCATGTCAAAGGCTGCAGACAGGTCGAGAAGGACAAGGAGGTATAGTTTGCCTTTGCCACAGTCACAAAGGATGTTAAAGGAGAGGAAAGAGCAAAAGGGAAGGTCTGTGATAGGGTGAAGAGCAGGAGTGATTGAATGACAAAAGGGATGATGGTGCAAAGCAAAAAGGGGTGGTAATGGGACAATAAAAAAGCAATAGATGGGTTCAGAGAAGTTGTAAATGGTTACAGCAGAACCATTATCAGCACCTGCTGGTCGAGAAAATGGGAGCGATGGTTATGATCGGAAGTTGTTGAACTTAAGGCTGGAAGGCTATAAAGTGCCTAATCTAAAGATGAGGTGCTGTTTCTTGAGAGAGAGAGAGAGGGAGCGGGATCATCTTGGACCTGTGAATTGTCACCTTGGCCAGACCCAGGAGCAGACCAACAAGGATGTCCTCTGATTTGCCCGCCACCTCCGCACCAGGTGGCCATAGATCCTGAGAGTGGGACAGAAGTTGAGAAGAAGCCACTTTGAATAGTGGAAGAGGGGCTGCAGCCTCTCACACTCAACTAAAATTCGGAACACGGACACATTCAAGCCACAAAAGTTGCAGGTGGCCTGGGAGTCCATGAAGTGACTTAAAAACCTATTGCACAGTACTGCTCCATGCAACACTCTCCACCCCAGATCCTCAATGGTCTCCTCAGATGCTGCCTAACCTGCTGAGTATTTCCAGCATTTTCTGTTTCCATTTGCACTTGACTGTAGATTAGCATGCCCAGGTTGGACATCTAGCTCTAAGTGCAGTATCTAGTTCACTGGAGAATTTATGGGATGCCCACCAAGCAGTTCAGAAGGTGGAAAATAACTAATTACAAAAGCAAAATACTGTGGATGCTGGAAATCTAAAAGAAAAACTGAATGTGCTGGAAATACTCAGCCGGTCAGGCAGCGCCTGTGGAGAGAGAAACAGAGTTAACGTTTCAGGCCGATGACCTTTCATCATCGACCTGAAACGTTAACTGTCTTTCACTGCTGTTGAAGAGAGCCTTTTCTCTGCTGAACTGTGCATCTGATGAAATTTAAGTTTCACATAGGACAAGTGATTGCATTGATACTTTTCAAGATGTGCTTTCTGAAGCCCATCAAAGTGTGCTATGCTGGTATTTTTAACCACTGAATTTAGTTTATTTAGACAATACAGGGTACCATGTAGAGTATTTCATGAAATTATGTATTTTCTGCCTTTCTTTCCACAGAATGGAGAGTTACGAAGAATTCTGCAAAGCTCGACATGCTCAGATCAAAGCTAAGGTTAACTTGGAGAAAAGTTCTCGACCGACAACAAGCTGTGGAGGTTCTTTGATTCGATTTCATGGCACTGCCATACTTTCACCACTGGCAAGTGATCGTGGCCCTGCCATGTCTAATTTGACTTAACATGCTGAAATGCGGTGGGGGGGGGATCAAAATTTAGACAGACCAGATCTTGCAACTGAAGAAAATGAAATTGTGTAAGAACTTTAAATGCAAAACTAGTTGGGAATATTGGATGCTATCTGGCCAAATGCTTGTACAGGTTGAATCTCCCTTATCCGGAACTCCCTTATCCGGAACCACCCCTTGTTCGGAACCATTCCCGGGTGGCGCATGCGCAGAACATGGCCGCTCAAAATCCTCTCAAAATATCAATGAAAAAAAAACTTGCCCATTTACACTTACAGATCCACAATAAATTTACCCAAAATCTTTGAAAAATACCAATGTAAAATAAATTTACCTAACTTTGGAGCCGGCACCTTCAGGGCCCGCTGGCCCGCCGCCACCTCGGAGCCCGCCAATATCTGGCCCGATGGCCCGCCGACACCTCAGGGCCCGCCGACATCTCGGGGCCTGACGGCTCACCGACACCTCGGTGCCCGCCAACACCACACTGACTGTCTGACTGACAGTCGTTCCAGCCAATCAGCGCACACACGCACTGAAAACACGTGACCTCCTCTTATCCGGAAATTTCCCTCATTCGGAACAGGCCAGGTCCCGAGGGTTCCAGATAAGGAAGGATCAACCTGTACCACACTTAAATATGTGTGAGTTGGAGGACTAACTGCGGTAAAAGTACATCAATCAGAAATGCGTCAGAGTTTCACATACAATGAATTACTTTGAAATGTAGCCGTCATTATGTAGGCAGATGCATTTTCCATATAGTAAGATCCCACAAACAGGAATGAGGGTAAGTGAATGACTAGATAATGTATTTTTTTTAGTGTTGATTTGAAGTAGTAACTTTGGCCAGGGCACTAGAAAAGCTTTTTAAACAAAGCATGAGATCTATAGTGCCACTTTATCAAGCAGACAGGGTCTTGGTTCAATAGCTGCTTTGAAGCACATGCCTTTAATAGTGCAGCAATCCATAGGCTGGTTTATTCATTGAAGTCCTGATATTTATATTGTAAAATTATGGGATGTGGCAGTTCTTGACACATTTAGCAACATTTGTAAAGCGAAGCATCTGGAATTTTCCCTTCATCGTTGTATTCTAACAGGGCTCAGGTGACATTTCATTGCTTTAATTTGTCAACACTTTAATAAAGATGAGGTTAAATTAGTGCTATGAATTCCATGTTTTTGGTATACTAAATTGACCATGTTCAGAAATGTTTATTAATATTAAATGTGCCATTTTTACTCTCAAGGTAATGGATAACAAGAACTGTGAAATAATTAAAATGATTGTCAATTTATTTAACATATTACCACAGCACTATACTCACATTTTCATGCATGCTTTCCATAATAGCTGTTCGGCTAATCACATAGGTGATAAGAACCCTACCATTTATATGGTTATTGTGGCTTACTGCCTAAATCACAGATTAACTACACAAAATTGAAGTTTCTTTGAAGTAACAACAAGAAAGGACAATTTTCACTGGAGTAAATGTTTTCATATTGACTGACTGATATTAATAATTGCTCCGAAAGATTAACATTTATTGTTCTGTAAAAGGAATAAAACAGGATAAAAAAATTAATGAAATCATACTGGTTCTTTCCAGCTTTCCCCAGAACAGAGGAAAGAGATGCAGGAATATCAGTTGAAGGCCAAGAACTACAGTAAAACCTCAAAGGACAAACTGCATGAAATAAAAACAAGTATGCAATTATTGGAGGTACACAAACTGCTCAACAGTATGCAGGTGAGGCCTTCCTATTTGTTTTTTTATTTAAATTTAACAGGTAAACTGTTTGTTTAGCACAGTACTGCAAAGTTCAGTTGTTTGTAAAAATTGAATTCCAGGGAACCTGCCAGGTTGTCTGCATAAGAAAGAAAAGACTTGCATTTGTATAGTGTCTTTCAGGACATCCCAAAACATTTTACAGCCAGTGAAGTACTTTTGAAGTGACCCCCTCCGTCCTTCAAACTACCGCCCCATCTCCAACCTCCCTTTCCTCTCCAGTGTCCTTGAACGTGTTGTCGCCTCCAAAATCCCTGACCACCTTTCCCGTAATTCCATGTTTGAATCCCTCCAATCCAGACTCCGCACCTGCCACAGTACCGAAACGTTGACCACTCTGTCCTCCTCCAACGCCTCTCCCACCCTCATCCAGCTGGGTGGGACTGCACTCGCCTGATTTCATTCTTACATATCTAATGGTAGCCAGAGAATCACCTGCTACGGGTTCTCTTCCCGCCCCCACATCATTACCTGTGGTGTCCTCAAAGATCTATCCTTGGCCCCCTCCTATTTCTCATCTACATGTTACTCCTTGGTCCCAAAAACGGCATCAGTTTCCACATATACGCTAATGACACCCAGCTCTACCTCACTACCACTTCTCTCGACCCCTCTACCTCTAAATTGTCTCTAAATTGTCAGACTGTTTGTCTTGACATCCAGTTCTGGATGAGCTGAAATTTTTTCCAATTGAGTATTGGGAAGACCAAAGACATTGTTTTCAATCCCCTCCACAAACTCCATTCTCTAGCCACTGACTCCATCCCTCTCCCTAACTTCTGTCTGAGGCTGAACCAGACTGTTCACAACCTTGGTGTCATATTTGACCCTGAAATGAGCTTGTGACCACATATCTGTAGCATAACTAAGACCGCCTATTTCCACCTCCATAACATCGCCCGTCTCCGCCCTTGTGTCAGCTCATCCACTGCTGAAACCCTCATCCATGCCTTTGTTACCTCCAGACTTGATTATTCCAATGCACTTCTGGCTGGCCTCCCACATTCTACCCTTCATAAACTAGAGGTGATCCAAAACTCGGCTGCCTGTGTCCTAACTCACACCAAGTCCTGCTCACCCATCACTCCTGTGCTCACTGACCTACATTGGCTTCCGGTTAAGCAATGCCTTGATTTCAAAATTCTCATCCTTATTTTCAAATCCCTCCATGGCCTCGCCCCTCCCTATCTCTGTAATCTCCGGCTCCACAACCCTCCCGAGGTGTCTGTGCTCCTCTAATTCTGCCCTCTTGAGCATCCCTGATTATAATCGCTCAACCATTGGTGGCCGTGCCCTCTGTTGCCTAGGCCCCAAGCTCTGGAATTCCCTCCCTAAACCTCTCCACATCTCTTTCCTCCTTCAAGACGCTCCTTAAAACCTACTGCTTTGACCAACCACCTGCGCTAATTTCTACTTATGCGGCTAAAGGTGCTATATAAATATAAGTTGTTGTTGTAATGTAGGCAATGCGGCAGCCAATTTGCACACAGCAAGCTCCCACAAAAAGTAATTTGATAATGACCAGATAATCTGTTTTTTAGTGATGTTGATTGAGAGATAAATATTGGCTAGGACAGCAAGGATAACTGCCCTGCTCTTCATCGAAATAGTGCCATGGGATCGTTTACATCCATCTGAGAGGGCAGACGGGGTCTCGGTTTGACGTCTTATCCGAAAGACAGCACCTCTAACACTTCAACACTCCCTCAGCACTGCACTGGAGTGTCAGCCTAGATTTTTGTGCTCAAGTCCCTGGAGTGGGACTTGAACCCACAACCTTCTGACTCAGAGGCAAGAGTGTAAGTATAGTGGGCCACCCCGACCTGCGAGAGGACACCACTGCAGGTCGGGACTATAAGAGCTGGAGCAAGCCACTGCAGTTTCCAGCGCGAGCCGACACAAATGTGCGATGGCTTTGAGCTGGGTGACATCATCAGGACCCAGGTCGCCGTTTGGAGCGTGGGCAGGAGCATCGGCGGAGCCCTGGTACAGTGGAAGAGCGGGGAGGTCATAGCGAACTTGCGACAAGTGATCTGGACGAAGGAGTGATGAGAGATCGTGGCTGAGATTTGGCGGGTGATCGTGGCGGAAGTGCGGCGAGAGTTTGTGGCGGAGGAGCGGCGAGAGTTTGTGGCGGAGGAGCGGCGAGAGTTTGTGGCGGAGGAGCGGCGAGAGTTTGTGGCGGAGACGCGGCAAGAGTTTGTGGCGGAGGAGCGGCGAGAGTTTGTGGCGGAGGAGCGGCGAGAGTTTGTGGCGGAGACGCGGCAAGAGTTTGTGGCGGAGGTGCAGCAATTTTCTGTGGCAGAGGAGCGGCGAGAGATCGTGGCGGAGTTGCGGCGAATGAGGGCACGGGGCCCAGAAGAGCCGAGGGCCCAGGGGCAGCACGGGCCAGCCCACACTGCGATATGTGTGCGCACTTGGTCCGTGCAGCAGAGCAGGTCTCCAGCCGTCCTGGTTAACCCTTGCCACTGGATAAAGGCCAAGCTCTGTCAAGCCCGTGTGGTGGCTAATGTGCAACGGTCACCACGCATTAAAAAAATCCACGCACAGGCATCTTCCACCCTTCAATTGGAGTTCAGGACTGGAATATCGGGTCCTTCATTGAAACATCTGTGAACTCATGTAGAAGCAAGTCATCCTCGTTCGAGGGATTGCCTATGATGTGATGATGTAAGTATAGTTTAAAAAATATGCCAAATTTCAAAAATGAAATAGCAGAAGCGACTACATAGACCCCGAGAATCACTCACAGTCTAGCTCCTATTAAAGTTAATGGAGCCACTCTGCGATACATGCTGATGTACTCTGGAGTGACAGAGAAGGGAGCTGGAGATATGAAATATTAATCTGAACAAAAATAAAAATAACAAAATCAAACATATTTTGCAAAAAGTTAATAAGTTGTCAGCCTCGGCTCAGTGGTAATACTCGCCTCTTGAGTCAGAAGATTGCGGGTTTAAGACCCACATCCCACATAATCTGGGCTGATGCTCCAGTACAGTACGAACCAAGTGCTGCACTGTTGGAGATCTTTCGGATGAGACATTAAAATGAGGCCCCCTCTGCCCCCTCACGTGGAAGTAAAAGATCGCATGGCAGTATCAAGAAGAGCAGGGGAGTTCTCCCAGTGTCCAGACCAACATTTATCCCTCAATCAACACCATCAAAAACAGATTATCTGGTCATTTAGCTTTTTATTTGTGGGACCTTGCTGTCTACAAATTGGCTGCAGCATTTCCTTACATTAGCGGAACGTATACACTTTCAAAAAGTATTTCATTGGCTGTGAAGCCAGTTGGAACATCTTGAGGTCATGAAAGGCACTACATAAATGCAAGTTCTTCCTTTCTATCTTGTAAAAGTGAGACAGAGAGGCTTTTGTAAAGAATATACTCCCCGCCCAACCCCCTCCCTGTTTTCCATTCCTCTTTCGGTACACTAAAATAATTGACACTTTTTAAAAACTGCTTTGGTTGTCATTTATTTAAGAATAACTGACATCAATTCAGTACTTGGAATCTAAAATTTGCAATTGAAACTCCCTTGAAGTATATTATAAAAATATATCCTGTAATCTGTTGTAGAAAGGACAATTTTATGGTTCCTCTGTGAAGGAAGGAGTCATTGGCAATGGCACATAGCAGGTGATAGAAGAGCACTGTTCTAGTTGGGAGCTATGATATGTGAATATATCAATAATTCTATAATCCTAGACTGATTTTCAATTGTTTGTTATAGCTAATCAAAGTGCCAGCAATTCAGGAGATTCTAGAAGATTATTCATTTCTAATGTTGCCCAACATGCCTGTGAATACTGACTCTGTTAAAGAGATGAACAGTGAATGGGTAGAGGATTGGAACACCACAACCAGCACAACTACTATGCACAAAACCTCACCTCAACAAAGTGAACCTCTAATATTTGAGCCTACTATTGCACAAATGTCAAATGAAATTGAAGAAACATATACAACAAGCCTTGTGACAGATCATGTGCCCATAATAGTGACCTCTGATTTGATTAATAAAAAATCTGGTATTTCAAATTACCAGGCTGGTTCTTCGTGCTTGGGTCTTGTGGCAAGTCCTAATACAAGAGCCAGTAGTCACATAAATAATGGTCCTAAATCAGATGACATTCAAAATGCAGCTGTTCATGCTCTTCAAAACGTTACGGTGCATAAAATAATGGATACAACCACGCACAAAGCCATCAATTCTACCAATAAACAAGAGAATGTATGTGAAGTTGGGAGTGATGGCTCTATAGTAATATCCACAGGAGATAAAACCAGTGGCAGTAACTCGGAACACTTCCACCATCCTACTGATGAGACCAATATTAGTCAGAATTTGTCTCCTGACACCACTGCACTAAGCCTACAGAGCCTACTGAAAAAATCAAGGGAATATCGAGATAGGCAGAGACAGCTAAAGCTGCTGAAAAGCTTACAGTTCAAAGTGCAAGGACAAAACCTTTCTGACAAGGAAAATGATTTGGATGCAACTAAAGCTAGCAAAAATACCAGGGGGAAAAGAAATGATTCAGGAAAAACCAAGCTGCCTAACACATTGTTAAACCCTGATCCAGCTCTGCCTTCTGGTTTCTCACCAGGTTCCCATACTTTTTCTGAACACAACCAAACATTCATAGCCAGTGTTGTGAACACAGAAAAAACAAATGAAGTGCTATGCAAGTTTCAGATCTTGCCGAAGGAGAATAAAGGTACCAAAATAAATCAGGTGGATCCAAAGAATATCGTCAAGTTCTCCAGGCCATTGAATAAACGTTACAGCTCCAAGAGAAGCCCAGTACATTCAAACTCTGGGGGACAAGTATCCCATTGTCAGGAGGGAGGTAACAATGTGAACCGGTCTGCAAAAAGTCAAAGCAGAGGCTTCATGGTACCCAACTTGGCACTGAGCAAAAGTCCAGTATTTTCAAAAAAGTGGACCTGCCCATCACAAAAGCTGCTAGTAAATGCTCCAATCAGTGTAGGCAGTGAAAGGATTGAACAACAGGAGAAGGAAAGTAGTGCAGACACACCAGGAGACCAGCCAGAAATCAACCAAGCTCAAACACAATACATTACTGAACTGGAGGTGAACTTGACCAATCTGAAAACTCCGATAACAGGTTTGCAAAAGACATTAACTTCATCCTGTGAAGTAGCAATAAATGAACAGTTGCCGAATAGTGAAGCAACTCTACTGAAGAGAAGCAGTGAATCTTTGAGCACCAAATGCAAACAGGAAGGTAATGAAACTGCTGACATTTCAGTAGCTGATTCACATTGGAATAAAGGACATAATGATCTAAGGTTTCTATCATGTGAAAATTCTATCCCACAGACTGTTAATAGTGCTCCTGCTGCATTTCATGCCAGTAAATTACAGTCCCTTGTGACACAAAAGATGCAGTGCCCCAGCCAACAGATATTTGTGCAGAATGCTCCCATAACATCAACACCTCAGATGGCAAATATGACTGCAGACCGAATTGCACAAAACCAATCTATTAACAAGTCCTATGATGTGGAATTCCCATCTTCACTTTGGACGCAGGATTTTAAGTTGAAGCAGGAGATGGTTGATTCAAGAATCTCAGTCACTCCACAACTTGGACTGAACGTGTTGGACCACAGAGTGAAAAGGAAATTAATCATGAGTACTGCCAGTGATGGACAGCAGCAGCCTGTTGCTCTGACTGGTTCTTCCAGGGTATCCTTTCATTTACATAACTTGAGTCCGGGTCGCGAAGAAAGAGAACTTCAATCACTTGGTAAGTAGGAGGCATATAATCTACTCGCGTTGAAGCAATTGTGACATGCTTACATAAAACACACATGATCTTATATTCCATTTTCTCTGGGATATAAATGTTTTTTTTCTCAGATATTTAAGGTAAATATTGTATTTTTAATATATAATTAGGCTGTTATTATTTACAAATCATCACAATTCCCGCATGTAACTAAATGATTTTCAACAACTTCAGTTGTAGAAGGGCATACATCAATGTTTATTTAATCCACAGAAAACGACTTGCATTGACAATAGGTGGGGACAGGATCAGGCTTGAGTGAGATATTCCATTTATCACCTCCGCTCCCATTTCGGGTAAATTCAGCAGTCCTACATTCCCAGAAGAGAGTCACGCATGAAGAGAGTGCAGTTCGGAGATAGGGCTACAACACTGCAGCTCAAATCTCCAACCCTTTTGAGTGAAGTTCTCCGCTGGGAGCTCAGGCTTGGTAAATATACTCTTGTGTCCAGTAATAATGCCAGGTGTGTTGGACTGTTTTCAGGTAGGGTGTACTGTTACAAGGTGACTTTCGGAAAATCTTAAACTAATTATGGTCAAAAGCCAGTATGATCATACAGTATAATATATATGAATGCAGTCATAATTGTAGAAGGGATGGCTCAGAGAGAAGTCAATAGCTACGTAGAGATATTGAAAACAGGTGACCTGAGGAAGAAGGTTCAAACTAATGCTTCCTTGGGTACTATAGGTAGGAGCCTCTAAGCATGCCTTTCGTCACTCAGTCTCACCCTTCATATAATCTCTTCCACCCACAGCCACATCCTTGACCTTTCCATCTCCTTTGGCACCTCTATGTCTGAGGTCTTGCGCACCGATACATTTTTCTCTGACCTCTCAGTACAGTATAATGAAAAAAAGAACAGTGCTGTAAATCATTTGCCTTTGTTACTTGCTCTTTCTAACAGTAGATTTGTAAATATGGCTGGTTTAATAAGCACAAACTGTATAAATGAACAAATAAACCCCCTTTGCTTTCAAGCCTGAAAATAGTTTTGTATCTTTGTGCCATTAGCAATGATTCGGGAAGATAATTGAAGGAACAGGCTTAATAACAGCAAGACTTGCTGTTAATCAACATTTTGCTAGAATTATTCTCAGATAAACATAATTTACCTCATATAAAACAGTCCCAAAGTTCATGTTACCAGATTTTTATACAAAAACAGTTCAATTACTCTGCAGGACTTTTCCCCTATACTGTAATGGGGCAGAGCTTACAAATGGCTGATGGTAGCACAGATACTCTCCCTGAAGTAAAAATGTATCCACTTGATATCATGAAACTTTACCTGAAAATGGTTTTCAAAATTCATTCTGCAACTTGTTTTCAAATCTTTTGGTAAAACAAAAAACTCTGAAATCTTGTTACAGCATGAAGAAAAAGACACTTCAAGTTGAGAGAATAACTGATGCATGGTGGGAATTTCTGGCAAAGTATCAAGTGCTTGCCTAGGCTTTTGAGGGAGACTGAAGTTTTCAGTAAATGTTAGTGAAGTATTCAAAGTAGAACAGTCAATTTGATAGGTAGGCTTTTAATCATTATGAATTATGTCATTTGTGTTATTATAGTTTATTTTCCAGGATAAAGATTACAGACATTATAAAATATGATATGGCGCAATAGCCAATAAAAAGAGTCATGCAAATACTAATTTTGGCTTAAAAATGAGACTAGGATAGTGAGAACTGTACAACCCAGTAAGATTAATGATGTAGAAAATGGAAAAATGCAAACTGCCCAGCACTTTCATTAATAAGCACAAAATCCATTGATTTGAGACAATTGTAAGTGAATAACTCAGTTAGCATGAGCCTTACTGAACTACACTAAATGTGCTGACTGTGGGGCTGAAAATGTCAGTTAATATTTTATAAATGCATTGATGTAGTAGAATTCCTCCACAGGATGGCACTCCTTGGCCTGTTACAGCACATCACATAAATGTTAACTAATACCGATACCCTGCTTGGTATCTAAATAGTCAGATTGCTTGACTGACATCCAGTACTGGATGAGCAGAAATTTTCTCCAATTAAAATTGGGATGACCCTGAAGCCATTATCTTTGGTCCCCGCCACAAACTGCGTTCCCTAACCACTGACTTCATCCCTCTCTCTAGCATCAATCTGAGGGTGAACAAGACTGTTTGCAATCTAGGTGTCATATTTAATCCTGAAGTAAGTTTCCAGCCTCATATCTGCGGCATAACTAAAACCCCCTTTTTCCACCTCCGTAACATTGCCCGTCTCCGCCCCTGCCTCAGCTCTTCTGCTGCTGAAACCCTCATTCATGCCTTTGTTACCTCTAGACTTGACTACTCCAACTCACTCCTGGCTGGCCTCCCACATTCTACCTTACATAAACTTGAGGTCATCCAAAACTCAGCAGCCCGTGTCCTAACTCACACCAAGTCACGATCACCCATCACTCCTGTGCTTTCTGACCTACATTGGCTCCCAGTTAAACAATGCCTCGATTTCAAAATTCTCATCCTTGTTTACATGGCCTTGCCCCTCCCTATCTCTGTAATCTTTTTCAACCTCACAACCCCATAAGATGTCTCTGCTTCTCAAATTCTGCTCTCTTGAACATCCCTCATTATAACTGCTCAACCATCGGTTGCCGTGCCTTCAGCTGTTTGGGCCCTAAGCTCTGGAACTCCCTCCCCAAACCTCTCTGCCTCCCTACTTCTCTTTCATCCTTTAAGACACTCCTTAAAACCTACCTCTTTAACCAAGCTTTTGTCAAATGTATCTGTTTTGTCTCGTAACACTGCTATGAAGCGCCTTGGGACATTTTACTGCAAACATAGAAATTTAGAAAATAGGTGCAGGAACAGGCCATTCGGCCCTTCGAGCCTGCACCACTATTCAATATGATCATGGCTGATCATACAACTTCAGTACCCCATTCCTGCTTTCTCTCCATACCCTTTGATCCCTTCAGCCATAAGGGCCACATCTAACTCCCTTTTGAATATATCTAATGAACTGGCCTCAACAACTTTCTGTGATAGAGAATTCCACAAGTTCACAATTCTCTGAGTGAAGAAGTTTCTCCTCATCTCGGTCCTAAATGGCTTACCCCTTATCCTTAGATTGTGACTGGTTCTGGGCTTCCCCAACATCGGGAAGATTCTTCCTGCATCTAACCTGTCTAAACCCGTCAGAATTTTAAACGTTTCTATGAGGTCCCCTCTCATTCTTCTGAACTCCAGTGAATACAAGCCCAGTTGATCCAGTCTTTCTTGATAGGTCAGTTCCACCATCCCGGGAATCAGCCTGGTGAACCTTCGCTGCACTCCCTCAATAGCAAGAATGTCCTTTCTCAAGTTAGGAGACCAAAACTGCACACAATACTCAAGGTGTGGTCTCACCAAGGCCCTGTACAACTGCAGTAAGACCTCCCTGCTCCTATACTCAAATTCCCTTACTATGAAGGCCAGCATGCCATTTGCTTTCTTTACTGCCTGTTGTACCTGCATGCCTACCTTCAATGACTGATGTACCATGACACCCAGATCTTGTTGCACCTCCCCTTTTACTAATCTGTCACCATTCAGATAATAATCTGCCTTCCTATTTTTGCCACCAAAGTGGATAACCTCACACTTATCCACATTATACTGCCATGCATTTGCCCATTCACCTAACCAGTCCAAGTCCCCCTGCAGCCTCTTAGCATCCTACTCGCAACTCGCACTGCCACCCAGCTTAGTGTCATCTGTAAACTTGGAGATATATAAATAAAAATTATTATTACTGTTTAGAATAGTTAACACAGGTTTGATAGCCTAATGGCCTATTTCTGTGCTATAACATTTTATGATTCTATGTCATTTACTTCATGTTTTGCTGTGTACTTGGAATCAGGTGAATAAAATGTTTTTATTAATCACTTTTTCCACAGAGACAGTGCCACTTTAATGGGCCTGAACCCTATTTCATTTAAAAAGGAATCCAGACTCTCACAAGGAAAGATATGAACTGGCTCAGAAATAACAGATCAGATCAGAATCTGACCATTAACATCTAAGGCACAACAGTCCATAATAAATTTAATGTAAATGTTCTATTCAGGGTCTGGCTGACTCTTATTTGTGATTTTACCTCGGAGTGAGGAAGAAGTTATTTATTTAGTTTGGGCTAATAAACCTTTTTGAATCATTTAGAGGATAAATGAGTGATCATAAATGCACAGTGGAATCCATGAAAGTGTTTCAGGAATATTTCTAATTTTAAAGGGAGACAAAGAAACTGCAAGTAACATGATCAAGAGACTTTACCAACAGATCATTTGGTTCAACCCACTTGTCAACACCAATGATGTCAGAGGAACCGAATCTCTGCAGTGAAGAGCGGGCTCTCGATAAGTAGTTTACATTTGTGTTAAAATTCCGTTCAAAGTTATTTGTATGCTTTTTATTTTTCAATTGAGCTTCTGTCACACTACCTGTATTCTGTTTTGACTTTTTCTTGAAAACTACTAAAAGATGCCTTAAAACAATTAAAGGTTATCTGATCAAAATTTCCAGTTGAAACCAGTCGGAACCCGTCAGCCCAGTTGAGGTAGATTGATTTGAATATATGTTATTAGTTATCCGAAACAGAAAGTTGCTCATAACAACATTTGCAATCTTCCAGTTCTCTGACACCACCCCTGTATCTAAGGAAGATTGGAAAATTGCGCCCAGCACCTCTGCAATTTCTACCCTTACTTCCCGCAGCAACCCAGAATGCATTCCATCCGGAAGGGATGACTTATCCACTTTAATACAGCCAGCCTTTCTAGTACCTCTGGTATCTTTTTTTTAATCTCATCCAATATCCCGTTTGGGAGAGAAAAGACAAAATTAATCAAATAAAATAATTATTCTAAGTTAAAAATGGTTTCAACACATATTCAGCTGAGATCTGGAGATCCAACCACAAGCATTTTAACAATGGTATAGTTCCTTGTACTGAATAAATCCAAACCATTTCTATCCACTCATTGAAAATTGTATTGATTGAATAATTTAAACTAAATTCTTGTGAAAGACATACTTTTTGGTTATTAACACATTTTACAGCCTTTACAATCCAATTGAAAAGTTGACTCCTCTAAAAACATCTCACACTGGCCTGGATTCTCCTGGGAATTACTGTCCACTTTAGACTGGAAGACAGAAAAGATGTGATCATAAAGGCTGCTGCCTTAAATCTGCCACAAAAAACTGCACCTGAATTCTTCCTCCAAAAAAAATGCCAGTACACTTTAAGACCCATCACAAGCCTGTTCCACTCGATTTTAAATGTGGCCACTGTATCAATGGCGGTAAGAGCTGCTGCAAGGTATCCCGAAGGCAGATACCACATTGAGGGGGACATTTTATATGCTGTTACTGAATGTTGGTTGTTTCATTGCCTGTGTAATGATCTTTTTAGAACAATCTTTTGTTTACTGAAAATAAAGTGTAAACCTTTGCACCAGAACAACTATACAGCAATATTTTGATCTTGGATATGATGCTATTAAGAAAATCAAAAGCCTTAGTTTTCAGGGAGTGTATACATGCAAGCAATCTGAAGTAACTGGATCAGTATGCTGTTTTGTTCACTAGTGAGTTTCAGCTGTTTGATCCTAATGCAGTGTCTGAGAGCTGTTGCACCACAACAGAAGATAACATGAAACATGATGGCTTCTTTTTTTGATAGGAAGAAAATACGTTCAGTTTTGTGTTATTTCTCTGCACATAGGATAAAATTACATGTGGCATCTTTTATTAAAATGATAACCTACTGAAAGCTTCACAGACATCCAACTCATATGACACCCTACGCTAATATTTATAAAGCTATCTTGTAATGTAGAGTAGTGAATTTTCTTTCACAATTAATGGCAGATTGTTGAAAGAATCAAAATATAAATATTACTGGATTTGATTTCAAATGTTCACATTTTACAAATAGCCAAGTGAGAGACAATGGTTTGAAGTTTGTAGGGGGACCTCACTGAAGTATATATAATACTCTATGGTTTAGATACAGTACAACCAAATCATGACTTCAAAGTACACCAAGAAAATAGAATCAAGGAAGAAGTGGAAATGAGTGAAAAGTAAATTTAGATCAAATAGCAGGAAAAAAAATTTACTCGAAGAATGATCTACTAAGCAAGGTAATAGAGACAAACCCGCTAGGTACATTCAAAATGAAAAGAGAATTAATGTATTAAGGGACAGAGGTTAAATGGGATTTTCTCATCCCTGGATTTTCTTATATTCTTCTAGTATGTACTTGATAGCTCAGTGATTGGAATTACTTAACCATGTACTTTCCTGAATTTAAATCATCTATGTGCTCAGTAAGTTAAGAATTGTTCATTGTTCTGTATATTTCTCCAATTCTGTGTTTTAATATTCAATGTTAAATATGTACAGTTATCTATATGACAAAAAAGTGCCTGCCAATTTTGAAAAATAAATTTGTTACTGAAAATGTTTTAATTAAATCTGCTTTATACCACTTCCTGTTAAACAGAATAGATTTTCTGGCTGCAAGTATTGTGATAGCTTCAATGTTTCAGCATTTAATCTTAAACATCATAAATTTGATTTGACAGGAGCAATGTAGGTTTCTACATGGAGTGAGCTCTAAGGTATCAGAAGATGTCTGGCCAGAGTGCACACAGGGCCTGCCCCCCAAAAACATTTAAATCGAGAGGTACTGCACGATTTGTTACTTTTTTTTATACTGGCAGTTTGACCTGTATTCTTTCTTTAAAAAAATTACTCCCTACCCATAACCGATCTTCCAATGCCACACACTATCTACAGCCAACAAGATGGCAAGCAACCAGTTCCCAGACCTCCATCAATGTCGCTCTAATACCAGCCACTGGGATGTGAATGATAACAGCCTGTGACTGACATCCCCATTGACTATCACCCCCAACAGCAACATGGCTGAAATCAGGAATTCAGCACTGTAGGAATTCCAGACATGGATCGATATTTCACCATTCAGTGGCACAATATTTTAGTATTCATTCGAACAGTGTAGGAGGCCGAGGATGGAGGTGTCGGAGTGGGAGTGGAGCGAGGAATTAAAGTGACAGACGACCGGAAGCTTAGGGTCACACTTGCGGACAATAAATCAGAAGGTGAACCAGCAGCAACCACCCTTGCACCACAATTGGTGATGGAATAGTATTTTGCTGAGGTCTGGGAGCTATTTTTCTGGTGACCATCTAGGCTGTAGAATGTGGAATGTTTGGCAGAGGAGCGGCAAGAGATCGTGGCGGAGATGCGGCGAATGCTTGTGGCGGAGGAGCGGCGAGAGATTGTGGCGGAGGTGCGGCAAATGAGGGTACAGGGCCCAGAAGAGCCAGGGGCAGCATGGGCCAGCCCACACTGCGATTATGTGTGCGCACTAGATCCATGTAGCAGAGCAGGTCTCCAGTTGTCCTGGTTAACCCTTGCCACTGGATAAAGGCCTAGCTCTGTCAAGCCCGTGTGGTGGCTGATGTGCAACGGTCACCACACATTAAAAAAATTGTCACACAGGCATCTTCCACCCCCTCAATTGAGTTCAGGACTGGAACATTGGGTCCTTCATTGACACACCTGTGAACTCGTGGAAGCAAGTCATCCTCGTTCGAGGGACCACCTTTGATGATGATGATGATTTTAGTCTTCCACTCACCACTTCCACTTAATCAAATCCACTCACCATCAAATCACTGATGGAATCTCTAATATCTTTTTGCCTCATTTTTCTTTACAAAACCGCTTGAAAACACTTTCCTGCATTAAGGCAGCATCAGTGTGCATGAACATGACCGGCAGTGCGAGACCTAAAGAGATGAAATAATATACTTTACAGAGTAATAATACGATTAATTGTGTAACATCAAAGTTAATTTTATGAAAAAGCAACAAAATGCTCATGAGTGAAGAGCCCGTGAGTTTTGCCTGTTGTTTATGAGTGAGCTAGTGGTTGGCATATGTTGTGTGACTGTCTTTTAACATGTGAAACACTGTCCTAAATGAAAATGGAATCTTGACAGTTCATTACAAATGTTAAGGATTCCAAAAACCTCTGTCATTGCATTGTTGCTACGAGGAAGATACGGCAAATATACAGTTTCTTTCAGTAAACACTAGTACTAGCACACATGGGCACGAAAATGAGATAAATCATGAAGTTAGTCATTTTATTTAGTAATTGCATTTGTTTCTAAGAGAAGGCTAGTGTGTCACATCACACAGCAATATGTGTGTGCACTAGGTCCGTGCAGCAGAGCAGGTCTCCAGTTGCCTGGTTAACCCTTGCCACCGGATAAAGGCCTAGCTCTGTCAAACCCGCGAGGTGGCTGATGTGCAACGTTATCACACATTTAAAAAAATCCACGCACAGGCACCTTCCACTGAATCCCTCAATTGGAGTTCAGGCCTGGAACATCGGGTCCTTCATTGAAACATCTGTGAACTCATGGAAGCAAGTCATCCTCGTTCGCGGGTTTGCCTATAATGATGAGTGTGTCACCGGAAATAATTGTATATTCACAGACCCTGTACGAAGGGTAACAGAGAGTACAAATAATTACTGTAAGCAGCAAAACTGCTGCATGTACCATGAGGAAGTCAGCAATTTCAACAAAATTTACCATTCTACAAATTGGTATTTGTGCTTTCTACCACCTCGGCCCCACTGCCTGCAGTTCTTTCCCTAAAGCCCTCCACCCACCTCTGCTCTTTAAGACTCGACCTAAAACCCATGGGGGAGGATTTTAACCACAAAAAACAGGTGGGTTGGGGTCGGGTGGGAAGTTAAACTATTAAAGAACTGAATCCCGCCTCCAACCCGCCCACTTCTGGTTTGAATGGGGATGGGCAGCCAACCCGCTCCCAGGAGGCGGGTCTTTTATTTAAATAATATAATGAGGCTGGCGTGCCTCATCGTGAGCCACCATTACAAACTTAACTCTGGCTGGTCGAGTTTCGTGGGCAGTGTCCTCGGCCCAACCATCTACAGCTGCTTCATCAATGACCTTCCCTCCATTATAAGGTCAGAAGTGGGGATGTTTGCTGATGATTGCATCATGTTCAGTTCCATTTGCAACTCCTCAGGAAATGAAGCAGTCTATGCCCGCATGCAGCAAGACCTAGATGACATTCAGCCTTGGGCTGATAAGTGGCAAGTAATATTTGCGCTACATTCAGGCTTGGGCTGATAAGTGGCAAGTAACATTCACGCCACATAAGTGCCAGGCAATGACCATCTCCAACAAGCGAGATGCTAACCACTTCTCCTTGATATTCAAAGGCATTATCATCGCTGAATCCCTCAGCATCAACATCCTGGGGGTCGCCATTGACCAAAAACTTAACTGGACCAGCCACATAAATACTGTGGCAACAAGAGCAGGTCAGAGGCTGGGTATTCTGCGGCGAGTGTCTCACCTCCTGACTCCCCAAAGCCTTTCCACCATCTACAAGGCACAAGTCAGGAGTGTGATGGAATACTCTCCACTTGCCTGGATGAGTGCAGCTCCAACAACACTCCAGAAGCTTGACACCATCGAGAACAAAGCAGCCCGCTTGATTGGCACCCCATCCACCACCTTAAACATTCACTCCCTCCACCACTAACGCACCGTGGCTGCAGTGTGTACCATCTACAAGATGCACTGCAACAACTTCCCACAACTTCCTCGGCAGCACTTCCCAAGCCCGCGACCTCTACCACCTAGAAGGACAAGGGCAGCAGGTGCGTGGGAACACCATCACCTACAAGTATTCCTCCAAGTTACACACCATCCTGACTTGGAAATATATCGTTGTTCCTTCATCGTCGCTGCGTTATAATCCTGGAACTTGCCCCCCGCCCCCCCGAACAGCACTGTGGGAGTACCTTCACCACACGGACTGCAGTGGTTCGAGAAAGCGAATCACCACCACTTCTCAAGGGCAATTAGGGATGGCCAATAATTGCTGGCCTTGCCAGCGACGCCCACATTCCAGGAACAAATAAAAAGCTAAAGTAAGATGACAACTGCTGGATCCAGGAGCTAAGTGCCTTTACACTTAACAGGAGATCTGCCTTTACATTTAGCTGCTGAATTCAGTGTCCCTGCCCGTACCAGCCCCTCATGATCGGACACTCCCTCCCGAGCCTCTGAACCCCCCCCCCCCCCCCACTCCCATACCGATTTCCCCACTACCCACGCGGCCTCTGGCACCCCCCCCCCGAAGCCTCTGATCCCACACGAGGCTTCTGATTCCCCCCACACGGCCTCCGATTTCTCCCCGCACCCCAAGTCCTCCAATGACACCCCCCCCCATCCCCTGCCTGAAGCCTCCGATTTCTCCCCCCCCCCACCCCGAGGCCTCCGATGCCCATCCCCCAGCCCCTTCCCACCCGGGGCCTATGCTCCCCCTCCGGCACCTGATCAGTTTCCCGGACTCTCGCCACCTTCCCCATCCCTGATGCTCTTCCAGCTCCCGAGTCCCAACTATCCTTTCTCCTGGATTTCCCGACTGCTTTCTAGCGCCCCCAATATGCTGCCCCAAGTACTATTCTTTTGCACAAAACATGTTGAAGGCAGGAAAAATTCAGGTTTCTAAGGCCCCGATATTGGTGGCCTTACCCACTGTTGCCACCGAATTTTGCTGCCGTTTTCCTCTCCACGTCATTTTCATCTCGGGCTGCAGCGGACGGGAGGAGAGTACCGCCGGGAACCGCCCGCTGGTGACCAAATCGCGTAAGTGACCTCCCGCCCACCAAGATGTCAGATTGGTGCGGGCGGGAGACAGCGCCAGCAGGGGGAAGGACCGCTGCGTTTATTTCATGAACCACTAAACAATGTTTATGATGAGCTACGGAAATGTTAGCCTAGAAATTAGTTTGCATTATTAGCCTACGAGATCTCTCTGCTGCTTTAGTGGAGGTTCTGATCTATTTCAAATAAACGTGTTAAGACCTCTGTTAAAATAGTGGACAAAGAAATATGATATAAACATGTTAAATGTTCATCCACTAATATTGAGAACAGACATCTCTGGACTCTTGCAAGCTAAGAATTCTATTTTCTTTTCTCAGGTGGTTGACCGCACAGGATCAAACAACACTAAAAGTATTTTACATTGTCTGTCTGAATTTAATAAAGAAATGATTGTGGAACAAATTACCAAAGAAGGCAGGAGGTGTAGAAAAGAATCAACAGTTTTCAGCTGTCGTTTCTTTCAGGACTTGGACCTCGGCACAAAGACCAACAATTATTTTCATGTTTCATGTTTTGGAAAACATCAGAAAGAAATCATGATCGACGTATTGTGCTGCCACACATGGAATGAAGACATTAGCTTGACAGTATGTATGGCTTTGGAATGTTATGGATGGGCTACTGAGTTCTGCCCAATAAAGGATAGTTCTACCATGCAGCGAGGAGTGCCCACAGTCAATGTTAAACATTTACAATATTCTTCCATACCACCTTGCAGCAAGAGCCTAGACTTGTTCCCTGACATAGGAAATGATGTACAAGAAGAAACAATGACCCCTGATTCTGGCAATGCGGGAACTGTGCTGAGGTGGAATCTTTAAGCAGGCTTCTGAATGCCCATGGGGACATTTCCATGAGATTACCTGCTCCTCCAGGGGACAGATTCACCTCGAGATCTCTTATCCTTGAAAGAAAACAAAGACTTGTACATAACCTAAAATTATTCAAGTTTCAACTGGGAAATGATCTTTTTTTTACAGCCCTTCTGAGCTGCAGAATACACTTTAATGCTGGTTGGCTTATTGTACAAGTGATTTGCGATTTTTAATTTTAAAAGCGCCAATTGGTTTTAAGATTTTCATGCTCCCTTAGCCAGCCATTATTTAAAGTTTGCAGCTCACAAACTGGAAAACATTAATATTACAAACATTAATATTAGAAACATAGAAACATCGAAAATAGGAGCAGTAGTAGGCCATTCGGCCCTTCGAGCCTGCACTACCATTCAATATGACCATGGCTGATCCTCTATTTCAACACCATATTCCCGCCTTTTCCCATACCCCTTGATGCCTATTGTTTCTAGAAATCTATCTATCTCCCTCTTAAATATATTCAGTGTCTTGGCCCCCTCAGCCTTCTGTGGTAGAGAATTCCACAAGTTCACCACCCTCTGAGTGAAACAAATTCTCCTCATCTTGGTCCTAAATTTCCTACCCCGTATCCTGAGACTTGACCCCTTGTTCTAGACTTCCCAACCAGAGGAAACATCCTCCCCGCATCCAGTCTATCCAACCGAGTCAGAATTTTACATGTTTCAATGAGATCCCCTCTCATTCTTCTGAACTCTAGTGAATACAGGCCTACTCGATACAATCTCTCCTCATACAACAGTCCAGCCATCCCAGGAATCAGTCTTGTGAACCTTCGCTGCACTCCCTCTATGGCAAGTATATCCTTTCTTAGGTAAGGAGACCAAAACTGCATACAATACTCCAGGTGTGGTCTCACCAAGGCCCTGTATAACTGTAATAAGACATTCTTGCTCCTGTACAGAAATCCTCTTGCAATGAAGGCTAACATACCATTTGCCTTCCTAACTGCTTGCTGCACCTGTATGTTTGCTTTCAATGACTGGTGTACAAGGACACCCAGGTCCCTCTGTACATCGACACTTCCCAAGCCATCACCATTTAAATAATACTTTGTCCTTATGTTTTTCCTACCAAAGTGGATCACTTCCCATTTATCCACGTTAGACTGCATCTGCCATCTGTTTGCCCACTCACTCAACCTATCTAAATCGCCTTGCAGCATCTTTGCATCCTCCTCACAACTCACAATCCCACCTAGTTTTGTGTCGTCAGCAAACTTGGAAATATTACATTTGGTTCCCTCATCCAAATCATTGATATATATTGTGAATAGCTGGGGCCCAAGCACTGATCCCTGTGGTACCCCACTAGTCACTGCCCACCACCCCAAAAAAGACCCATTTATTCCTACTCTCTGTTTCCTGTCAGTAATAAAGCAATTCAGATGTCGTGAGTACCCCTATTACTAGTAGTAGTGATTTTTGCAACTAAAATACATTCTTCAATACAATTTAAAATTTTGGGAAAATTTACATTTTTTATACGTCAAACGGAGAACAATTTCTGTGTTAACACCTCTACAGTAGTTGCAGCCCACTACACTCGGGGGAAAAAAACAATTAATTCAAGGTTCTGTAAGAGTTAATTGATTGAGGACGTTCGTTAATTAGTTTGAACAGCTTTGTAAATGAACCTGAAAGAAATATTCAAAATAAACATCTGAATTCTGAGGCTGCTGCTTGATGATAATTAAAAGTCTTTCAAATTTCACTTGATAATTTCTTGCTTAGACTATGAGGGAGGGAACCTAATGGTGGTTTTTTTTTTTGCCCTTTTTATTTAAATTCTTTTGGTCTCTGTATTTCAGGCAACACTTGTAGGTGAGTCCTAGTCCCCTATGTCCTGGAGAGTATCTCCACTTCCCTTAATATCGCAGCAACATATTGTAGCACGCTAAAGATAATGAACAGAAAAATAATTTTTAGATAACTTCAGGTACTAAATCTATTCTATGCCTGCATGAGATCCTCGTCGATTTTGAAAGTGGTAGAATACCTTTATACTAGTCCTCGTTTTGGGCTTAAACCACCAAAAAATTAATTAAACAGAAATAGAACAAATGAATAGTAGCAGTAACAAAGCACATTTTTATAGTAGTGGTTCAGCATTGCCAGCTCCACTTTGGTGGCACGAACAGAAAGGCAGAATATTATCTGAATGGTGACAGATTAGGAAAAGGGGAGGTGCAACGAGACCTGGGTGTCATGGTACATCAGTCATTGAAAGTTCGCATGCAGATACAGTAGGAGGTGAAGAAGGCAAATGGCATGTGGGCCTTCATAGCGAGAGGATTTAAGTATAGGAGCAGGAAGGTCTTACTGCAGTTGTACAGGGCCTTGGTGAGGCCACACCTTGAATATTGTGTTCAGTTTTGGTCTCTTAATCTGAGGAAGGACATTCTTGCTATTGAGGGAGTGCAACGAAGGTTCACCAGACTGATTCCCGGGATGGCAGGACTGACATATGAAGAAAGACTGGATTGACTAGGCTTATATTCACTGGAATTTAGACGAATGAGAGGGGATCTCATAAAAACATATAAAATTCTGATGGGATTGGACAGGTTAGATGCAGGAAGAATGTTCCCGATGTTGGGGAAGTCCAGAAGCACGGGTCACAGTCTAAGGATAAGGGGTAAGCCATTTAGGACCGAGATGAGGAGAAACTTCTTCACTCAGACAATTGTGAATCTGTGGAATTCTCTACCACAGAAAGTTGTTGAGGCCAGTTTGTTAGATATATTCAAAAGGGAGTTAGATGTGGCCCTTACAGCTAAAGGGATCAAGGGGTATGGAGAGAAAGCAGGAATGGGATACTGAAATTGGATGATCAGCCATGATCATATTGGATGGTAGTGCAGGCACGAAGGGCCGAATGGCCTACTTCTGCACCTATTTTCTTTGTTTCTATGTTTCTATGCTCCTGGCATTGTGGAAAATGATAATGTGCAACTCTGTATTAAACCTACGCTAAAATAAACGTTCTTATGTAGTGCTTGTTGTGTATGGAGAAAGAGTCAGACTGAACACTGTGAGCTCAAAGTAAAGTGTGAGCTTAGTCTTTTATTGCAAGTCTCCAGAGTGCCTCTCCAACCTGTGATGCCTTCTTAAATACCTGTGCTCCCAAGGGATTATGGGGTCCTTTGGCACTCCAGGGAATGAGCCCTCTGGTGGCTGTACAGAATAAATACAAGTCCACATATATAACAGTGATGATTTTTTAAAATCAACTATGGAAGTTATCTACCTCAAATAACTCTTCAGAATTTTCAAACCAACTCTCTTCTTTTCAAAGGCTCCAGATCAAACTCACTGATTTAATCATCTACATCTTGAAATTATAACCGTGGCTACAAACCAAACTCCTATTTTGAACAAATCACACAGAATATTTATAATTGAATTGACTGGCTTCCCCTCCCCACCCCCCCCAACCCTCTCATTTGGACACTTACTTCACAGGCAGATTGGAACAAAATGTAACAAACTGAGCTGGATCATTCTTCTCTGAGTGAAGCTGGCTTTCAGGTTTTTTTGTATCACGTCAGAATTTTTAAAACAATACCAGGAAGAAGTTCTTATTTTTTGTCACACTTAATTCTGCCTATATTTTAAACCACTATAATAATGGTTTTAAAAGGATTACACTTTTAAGGCGAGCGCTACCCATTGCCAAATTGCTATTTACATATTGGCCGGGATTTTGCTGTAATAATAATGGTGAGGTTATCTGCACTCACAGTATTTCCGTATCTAACTGCCAGAAGTTGCTGTCAGAGATATGACGAGATTTAACACCGCCTCCAGTGCGCCAGTGCAGCCTGAGGAAAAGAATGTTCGAAGACCAGGCCCTCAAATCTGCTCATGGTCTACAGGGCTGTAGTAATACCCGCTCTCCTGTATGGCTCAGAGACGTGGACCATGTACAGTAGACACCTCAAGTCACTGGAGAAATACCACCAACGATGCCTCCGCAAGATCCTACAAATCCCCTGGGAGGACAGACGCACCAACATTAGCGTCCTCGACCAGGCCAACATCCCCAGCATTGAAGCACTGACCACACTTGATCAGCTCCGCTGGGCAGGCCACATTGTCCGCATGCCTAACATGAGACTCCCAAAGCAAGCGCTCTATTCGGTACTTCTTCATGGCAAATGAGCCAAAGGTGGGCAGAGGAAACGTTACAAGGCCACCCTTAAAGCCTCCCTGATAAAATGCAACATCCCCACTGACACCTGGGTGTCCCTGGCCAAAGACTGCCCTAAGTGGAGGAAGTGCATCTGGGAGGGCGCTGAGCACCTCGAGTCTCATCGCCGAGAGCATGCAGAAATCAAGCGCAGGCAGTGGAAAGCACGTGTGGCAAACCTATCCCACCATCCCTTACCCGCAACGTCTATCTGTCCCACTTGTGACAGGGACTGTGGTTCCCGTATTGGACTGTTCAGCCACTTAAGAACTCATTTTAAGAGTGGAAGCAAGTCTTCCTCGATTCCGAGGGACTGCCTATAATGATGATGAGTTCCTCCACAGGCTGTGCTGTTGCAGTCCTCGTCGATAAACTCAACATTGAAATGACTACAACGGCGTGAATTTGCTGCACTTGCCCACTAGTTCTGCACTAAGGATGGCTGAAAAAGTTAGAGCTGGTGCATTCAGGAGTAAATGAGTTTTTAACGGCGTGATAAATTATAATTACTGATGAACAACATCTCTGGACCTGAAATATTAATTTTACAAGTGTGGAGTCTCATTCACTTAGAAGAAAATTAGTGTTGGAGATTTAGAATAATTTTAAAAAACTTTTCCTATCTCTTTTATCTCTTTCACTTAATTCCATTCGCATTTCCCAATCTTTTTGTTGCCTTCTGAACCTCATTTAAATCTAATTTATATTTCATGCTTTATATTTCCTTGTTTGTACTATGCATGGTTCAGTGAGGATTCTTCAATCTGATTGGTTGAAGAGCTTCTCTGTTACTTGTCCTACTCATAGATGCTACAGATCCCCTGTAGGGGATGCCCGATGACAGGAAATCTTCGCTCTAAATCTTTGTGGGCAGAGAGGTGAACGATGAGCGCCATTCCTTCACCACTGATGGCAAAATCTGGGCCAATACATGTTGTAGGTTTTTCCACATAGTCATTATTGGCTGAATTGTGTATATTTTTGGAGGAATTTATTGTGCAGTATTAAACTGTATGGGTTTATTTATTTTGCTACTATGAATCCTTAATGGCAGTGAGTTTTTTAATACTTTTGTAACTAAAGGAGAACACAAATAGATTGGCTGGGCACTCAAAGTGTAAACCGGCCCTGTTTCTGACAAGAGCACTATAATGTTCATTTTGTATCATTTGAGCCAGTGGGGTAAAAATATTATAATGAAAACTAAAGCTATAATTGTACTTGCCTGAGTGTAGTTTGTGACCTGAGTGTTACACCTAATAAAAAATACACCTTTTGCTTTTTCTTGTGTTTTTCATGTTGATTAGTAAAAATGCATTGATTCTGTGTTGGAATTCTTCAATTGTCACATTTCTGATGCTCGATAATTCATTCAGGACAGTATGCAGTTTTAAAAGCAAGTAAGAAAAAGTTAGGGCTTGTTCATTCCAGTGTAAGTAATTTTTTAAATGTTATGATAAGACTCAATTACTGCCAAACAACCCCTCTGGCACTGAAAATTAACTTTTACAAGTATGGAGCCTCATTCTTTCAAATTTGAAATATTGTTGAAACTTTTTTCTTACTTTTTCTTTCTGTCTCTTTTATCTCTCTTAATCCTATCTTTCTTTCCCTCTCTTTATTTAGCTTTCTATACCTGACTTGACATTAATTGAAATATTCCAACTGACACTTCCTGGTTCAGACTCTGTGCTGCTCAGAAACGATTCTTCAATATGATTAGGTAAGGAGATACACAGTTGCTTGCACTGTCCATAGGGCGCTGCACCACTTTGACTCTCTAATTACAATAAATTCCAATGCAAAATCCCACAGAAACTCTCAAGCGCAAGTGTAATTAATGTTGTTTGCCCCTGAGACTGAAATCTGGACCATTGTCTTCTCTAATTAAATGACAACATGGTTAAGATAAAACAAAACTCAGATGTGTTGGACTGTCTTGCAAAAAGTTCGGAAAATCCAATTTTACAAAACAATGAGGAAGTGGAGACTGTGCTACAACACCGCACCTTTACTTTTAGTCCAAAAACAAAATACTGCGGATGCTGGAATCTGAAATAAATACAAAAAATGCTGGAAATCTCAGTGGGTCAGGCAACATCTGTGGAGAGAGAAACAGAGTTAACGTTTCAGGTCGGTGACCCTTCGTTAGAACTGACGAAAGTTTGAAATGAACAGACTCTTAAGGAGCACTGAAAGGGGGAGGGGAGAAAGAACAAAAGGGAAGGTGTGTGATAGGGTGGAAAACAATAAAGATTAGAGAGACAAAAGGGTTGATGGGCCAACTAGAGATGGCAATAGCAGAAGTTAGAAAAAAGTTATTCCAGATAGGAAGTGAATGGCGGAATAATTACAAGCTGCCATCGGAAACCGTGAGGAAAGGCATTTTTTACATAAGATCAGGGGAGGGGTTAAAAAGGAGGAAGGGGAGCCAAATATGGGAAGAGGTTATGGTCTGAAATTGTTGATCTCGATGTTGCGTCCTGAAGGCTTGCATTGAGCTTCAGTGGAACAGTGTAGGAGGCCGAGGACGAGATGTCGGAGTGGGAGTGGAGCGGGAAATTAAAGTGACAGGTGACTGGAAGCTCAGGGTCACACTTTATGGACTGAACGGAAGTGTTCCGCAAAGCGGACACCCAATCTGCATTTGGTCTCCCCAATGTAGAGGAGACCACATTGTGATCAGCGAATACAGTATATTGCTTTTACAACTGGAAGGAGTATTTGGGGCCCTGGACAGTGGAAAGGGAGGTGGTAAAAGGGCAGGAGTTGCATCTCCTGTGCTTGCATGAGAAGTTGCCGTTGGAAGGGGAGGGGGTGCTGGGGGTGACTACAGAATGGACCAGGGTGTCGCTGAGGGAGTGGTGCCTTCGAAATGCTGAGAGGGGAGAGGTGGGGAAGATGTGATTGGTGGTGGGATTATGCTGAAGGTGGCGGAAATGGTCGAGGATGATCCGTTAAATGTGGAGGCTGGTGGGGTGAAAGGTGAGCACAAGGGAAACCCTGTCATGGTTCTGAGAGGGAGGGGAAGGGGTGAGAGCAGAGGTGCGGGAAATAGAACGGACACGGTGGAGGGCCCTGTTAACCACAGCAGAGGGGAATCCTTGGTTGAGGAAGAAGGAAGACATGTCAGAGGTACAAGTGTGGAAGGTGGCGTTGTCAGTCCAGATGCGATGGAGACGGAGAAACTGGAAGAATGGAATGGTGTCCTTACAGGATGTGGGGTGGGAGGAAGTTTAGTTCAGGTAGTTGTGGGAGTCAGTTATAATGAATGTTTGTCTATCCCCAGAAATGGAGATAGAGAAGTCGAGGAAGGGAAGGGAAGAGTCGGAGATGGACCATGTGAACGTGAGGGAAGGGTGGAAATTGGCGTAGCACCTCCTTCAGGTTGTGGAGGTGTTCCTTGGTGTCTCGACCCGTGATGAGGATGTCCTCCTGGAATACGATCGTTCCAGGAATGGATTTAAGCAGGCTTTCCATGTTTCATTTAAAAATCGCGGCCGCTGATCGAATGCCAAATGGGCACCTGTTATAAACGAACAGTCCCTTGTGCTTGCTGATGCTGGTCAGTAATTTAGATTCGGCGGTCATTTCCTGGGTCATATAGGCTGAAGTGAGGTCCAACTTGGTGAACAGCTTGCCGCCTGCCAGCGTGGCGAAGAGGTCCTCCGCTCTCGGGAGCGGGTATTGATCTTGTAGGGACACCCAATTGATGGTGGCCTTGTAGTTCCACAGATCCTGACAGAGGATCCGCTTTTAGGATGGGAACGATGGGGCTCGCCCAGTTGCTGAATTCAACAGGCGAGATGATGCCCTCTCTTAACAGCCGGTCCAATTCGCTCTCAATCTTTTCCCGCATCACATACCGCTCTGGTTTTGTGGTGCACTGGCCTGGCGTCCGGGGTGATGTGTATCACTACTTTAGTGCCTTTGAAAGTCCCGACGCCAGGTTGGAATAGTGAATCGAATTGTTGTAGGACTTGTGAGCACGAACTTCGCTCCACAGATGACATTGCTTGAACATCCCCCCATTTCCAGTTCATCTCGGCTAACCAGCTCCTCCCCAACAGTGCGGGACCATTGCCCGGGACAATCCAGAGCAGCAGCCGATTCACTAACCCATTGTGTGTGACAGCCAACATTGCACTGCCTAGCACCGGAATGAGTCCGTAATTGTGTCTCAATAGGTGCTAATTTGGGTCTACTGGCTTTAAGTGGCCATAGCTTCTCAAATTGCTGAACGCCCATGAGTGACTGGCTGGCCCCAGTGTCCAGCTCCATGTGTACTGGGATACCATTTAATAAAACCCTCATCATCATTGGTGGTGTTTTGGTGTGTGAACTTTGAATATTCGCCACATGGATCCGCTGAACCTCAACATCCATCGATTTGCCCTCAAAGTCATCCTGCCTCATAGAACCTTCTTCTGGTCCATCCGCATATATTAGTCTGGTTGCAGACATCCTGCACATTCGAGCTAAGTGGCCACTGAGATTGCAGTTTCTGCAGACAAACTGTTGAAATCTGCAAGATCCAGCTGAGTGCTTTCCCCCACATGTCCAACATGAGTTAAAGTTTCCATTGTTGGGAACAAAGGGAATATGGCCAGGCATTCCGCGCTGACTGTCCCTTTGACTGCTCTTAAGTACCCTATTGGTGGGTGTCAATGGCCCCATCCCGGGCCGCATTGTCCACTGTGATGGCGTGAATGTCCGTTCAGCCTGCCATTGCCTCTGTTGAAGTCCTACTCTGGGGTCTATTGTTGCATGGGGAATGTCGGACTGCCCCTGCCTGCCTGCGGGGCTCTATGTTGCAATGATGATGTTGACTCCCTGATCCATCGCCACGTTAGAGGCAGAATTGCGCGCATATATTATTTTCGGCTCTTCCTCCCCCACCATGAAAGTTTGAGCTATCAACGCTGTTGCTTCCAAGGACATATCCTTGGTCTCAATTAATTTGTGGAAAATTCCCGCATGACCGATGCTCTCGATAAAGAAGTCCCTTAGCATTTCCCCCCTGCAGGCATCTGTGAACTTACAGAGGCTGGCCAAATGCCGGAAGTCCGCTACGAAGTCCGGTATGCTCTGTCCTTCACGACGTCGGTGGGTGTAGAATCTGTGTCGGGCCATATGTACGCTACTCGCCGGTTTGAGGTGCTCCCCAATCAATTTGCTAAGTTCTTCAAAAGTTTTTGTTGCCGGCTTTTCGGGTGCTAATAAGTCCTTCATGAGCGCATAAGTCTTTGGTCCGCAGTTGGTCAAAAGATGAGCCCTTCGCTTGTCGGCCGCTGCATCCCCCAGCCATTCTTTCATAACGAAGCTTTGCTGAAGCCTCTCAACAAAATCCTCCCAGTCTTCCCCATCACAGTACCGTTCCTCTATGCTACCGGTGGCCATTCTCATGGAGCGTGAATTCCCGTTTCTCGTCGCCAATGTAAAGTCCTTACTCTACAGTATGAAACCACATGAGGCACATTCTGAGGACAAGGTCACTCTGTGACCTTAGCTCTTTATTCACAGAACTCCAAAGATGATGACCCTGCGTGGGACCTCCCTTTTTATACCTGTGTGATCAGGTAAGGAGTGTCTCCCACAAGTTCACCCATTGTGGTCAAGGTGTGCTTCTAGGTTGAGTGTATACAGTAATACAGTGGTGTTGCATTGTGGTTACATACATGACAGAGTCAAAGCCATCAGAACACCTCCCAGTGCTCATCACTACATGGGGTGTGGAACAGTCGAATAAGAATTGCTGAACTGGCAGAGAGCTGCCGAATAAATGACTGTGCCTGGGCAAAGAGCTGTTAATCAACTCCTTCAGCAGAAATAAAGGACACAGGAAGGTATCTTTCACAATGAAACAAAGTTGTCAAGCACAAGTTGTCTATAGCCAGTTTCCAATAAGGTCAAGTCCAGAACACAAAACTGCCTGTAATTTAGGACAAGTTGGCAACTCTTAGTGAAAGGTTTGTGTGAGAACCAGAGCCACATTGATCCATCAAATGATCCAACTTTGTGCCGCTGGCTCCCAGTGTGCAGGCGTTGTGCAGGCAGTGGCAAAGTCAAAGTTAACTGGGAAGACCCTGTAAAAAAACTGAACTTGGGGCACCCCTGGTCGGTATGTTTCAGGAAGGATTTACCAACTGAGCCATCATAATTAACTTTCTAGAGCTTCACACAGAAAATCCTCGTTCCTCAGACTGAACTTGTACCGAGTTGGCTGAAAACCCTCTCACAGCAATCGGTTGGTTACAGTGACTTGTTGCAATCTGTCACCAGCATTCTGCTGCGAACTTCCTGTGTGTATATAGATTGTGTTTGCTTGTACCATACCCAAATGTGTGTCAAAGCTTTGCACCTTGTCATGTATTCAACCAGCATTGTAACCCATGTATAAACTGACCTAAGTTGTACACCGTGAGAACACTGACCACTAGGTGTGAGACACTCCTAACCTGGACCTTCAGGTATAAAAGGGAAAGCTCCACCCACCTTCATCACTTGAGTGCTAAGGAATAAAGGACAGGTCACAGACTGACCTTCTCTCAAGCATGGGCCTCGTGTGCATTTATACTGTGTAGTAAGGACGTATCAATGGCGACAAGAAACTGGGATTTAAACCACGCGAGCATGGCCACTAGCAGAACAGACGAGAGGTACTGTGTTAAGGAATGGTTGGGACAGAGATTCAACATTGTTAAAGCAACACGCAGTTCTCCAGGCAGACAAGGGCAGTCAGGCATGCCCCAACATGTAGTCGAACCCAGAGGGGGAGTTCGACAGAGATAATGGCAAGCTGAACAGTGATTCACGCCATTGCAAGGGACAATGCGGCCAGTAATGGGGCCATCAACACCTGTTAATGGTGCACTCAAGGACAATAACAGGGGCAGTCAGGGACGATCGACTGGCAAGGGACGTTTTGTTTCAAACCGCAAGTCATGCTGGAGGCGTGGAGGCATACATTCAGCCGGAGTTTGCAGAGATGAGCAAAATACCTGCAGAAATTGCAGAAATGGTCACTGGGGGAAATCGCTGGAAGCTGAAGTTCAGCGAGTTCATGTGGAGCACGTATACAGTTCATACACCAGGACGCCACCGATAATGATGAAAGTGCTCCTCAATGGCATCCCAGTATCAATGGAGTTAGACACGGGTGCCAGCCAGTCCCTGATGGGTATCAAACAGTTCGAAAAGTTGTGGGCATCCAAGGCCAGGAGGTCAAAATTATCGGCAATTGACGCACAGCTACGGACTTACACAAAGCAGATCATTCCGGTGCTAGGCAGCGCCACGGTAGTCGTGACCCAAAAAGATTCGGAGAACAGGTTGCCACTCTGGATTGTCCCAGGGGACGGTCCCGCACTACTGGGGAGGAGTTGGTTTGCTGTCATGAACTGGAAATGGGGCGATGTCAATGCAATTTCCTCTGTGGAGCGAGTATCATGCTCACAGGTCCTGGACAAATTTGACTCATTATTTCAACCCGGCATTGGCACTTTCATGGGGGCCAAGGTAGTGATTCACATAAACCCGGACGCCAGACCAGTACACCACAAGGCCAGAGCGGTGCCGTACGTGATGCGGGAAAAGATAGAAGGCGAATTGGACTGCCTGTTGAGGGAAGGCATCATCTCGCCAGTCGAATTCAGTGACTGGGCGAGCCCGATTGTGCCGGTGCTCAAGGCGGATGGGTCGGTCAGGATATGTGGCGATTACAAGGCCACCATCAATCGGGTGTCACTCCAAGACCAGTACCTGCTACCGAGAGCGGAGGACCTCTTTGCGACGCTATCCAGTGGCAAACTCTTTTCAAAATTGGACCTGACCTCAGCTTACATGACCCAGGAGCTGGCGAGTGAGTCGAAGAAGCTGACCACCATCACGACACACAAGGGGTTGTTTGAGTACAACAGATGTCCGTTCGGGATTCGCTCGGCCGTCGCGATCTTCCAACAAAATATGGAAAGCCTCCTCAAGTCGATTCCAGGGACGGTGGTTTTTCAGGACGACATCCTCATTACGGGTTACGATACTGAAGAACACCTCCACAACCTGGAGGAGGTGCTACGCAGACTGGACCGGGTAGGTCTGCGACTGAAAAAGGCGAAGTGCGTCTTCCTAGCTCCAGAGGTAGAATTCCTGGGGATGAGGGTAGCAGCAGACGGGATCAGCCCTACTGCATCCAAGACGGAAGCGATCCAGAGAGCACCCAGACCCCGTAACACGACGGAGCTGCGTTCGTTCCTGGGGCTCCTGAACTATTTTGGTAACTTTCTTCCCAAATTGAGCACGCTGCTAGAGCCGCTACACGTGCTCCTACGCAAAGGTCGCGAATGGGTCTGGGGGGACAGCCAGGAAAGGGCTTTTAATAGAGCACGCAATTTGTTATGTTCCAACAATCTGTTAACACTATATGACCCATGTAAGAAACTTGTGTTAACGTGCGATGCGTCGTCCTATGGTGTCGGGTGTGTGTTGCAGCATGTCAATGCCAAGGGTCAGTTACAGCCGGTAGCTTATGCCTCCAGGAGTCTGTCCCAGGCAGAAAGGGGCTACGGGATGGTACAAAAGGAGGCGCTCGCATGTGTATATGCGGTAAAGAAAATGCACCAGTACCTGTTTGGCAGGAAATTTGAGCTGGAGACAGATCACAAACCCCTAACGTCCCTTTTGGCCGACAACAAGGCCATAAATGCAAACGCATCGGCCCGCATACAGAGGTGGGCACTCACGTTAGCTGCCTATGACTACACAATTCGGCACAGACCGGGCACCGAAAAATGCGCCGATGCACTCAGCAGGCTCCCACTAGCCACCACTGAGGGGGCTACCGAGCATGGTGCTGAGATGGTCATGGCTGTTGAAGCTTTCGGAAGCGAAGGCTCACCCGTGACAGCCCGTCAGATTAAAGTCTGGACAAATAGAGACCCGCTATTGTCTCTAGTCAAGAAATGTGTCCTGAATGGGGACTGGGCAGCCACGTACAGGGTATGCCCTGAGAAATTTAAACCATTTCACAGGCACAAGGATGAACTCTCGATTCAGGCTGATTGCCTACTGTGGGGAAACCGCGTAGTCATGCCCCAGATGGGCAGAGAGGTGTTCATCAGAGAACTCCACAATGGGCACTCGGGCATTGTCACGATGAAGGTAATTGCCAGGTCACACGTTTGGTGGCCAGGGATAGATGCAGATCTGGAACTTTGTGTTCGCAGGTGCAACACATGTGCCCAGCTGGGCCATGTGCCTAGGGAAGCCCCCCTTAGCCCCTGGCCCGCCAAGCCTTGGTCACGCATCCATGTGGACTACGCAGGTCCTTTCATGGGGAAAATGTTTTTGGTTGTAGTAGACGCCTACTCCAAATGGATCGAGTGTGACATTTTAAATTCAAGCACATCCTCTGCCACGGTAGAAAGTCTACGGGCAATGTTCACCGCCCACGGTCTACCGGACAGCTTGGTCAGCGACAATGGCCCGTGCTTCACAAGCACTGAATTCCAGGACTTCATGGCAGGCAATGGAATTAACCATGTTAGAACGGCACCGTTCAAGCCGGCCTCAAACGGCCAGGCAGAACGAGCAGTGCAGATAATCAAACAGGGGATGCTCAGATTCCAAGGGGGTTCCCTACAAAGCCACCTATCACGCCTCCTGTTGGCCTATAGATCCCGACCACACTCGCTCACAGGGGTTCCATCCGCAGAGCTACTAATGAAAAGGACGCTCAAAACCCGATTATCCCTTATACACCCCACCATGAAAGAAATTGTCGGGAGCAGGCGCCAGTCACAATATCACTACCACGACAGGAATGCGAGGGCGCGATGTATTGATGTAAATGATCCTGTTTTTGTCCTCAACTACGCTGCAGGGCCCAAATGGCTCGCAGGCACTGTGGTTGCCAAAGAGGGAAATAGGATTCTGGTAGTTAAACTTACCAATGGACAAATCTGCCACAAACATGTGGATCAAACAAAAAGGAGGTTCAGCAACCCCATAGAAGAAGCAGAGGAAGAACACGATATAGAGTTCACTCCACCACAGGTGACCGAACACCGGAACCAAAGGGAGGAGAGTCCAGTCACTGTGGGCAGTCCGGACAGGCCTGAGGCACTGCAAACAGCAGACACTCAGGCCAGCGCCCAACAACCGGAGCCCCAACTCAGGCGCTCTACAAGGGAGCATAAACCACCAGAGAGACTCAACCTGTGATCCCAATAAGACTTTGGGGGGGGAGGTGATATCATGTATTCAACCAGCATTGTAACCCATGTATAAACTGACCTAAGTTGTACACCGTGAGAACACTGACCACTAGGTGTGAGACACTCCTAACCTGAACCTTCAGGTATAAAAGGGGAAGCTCCACCCACCTTCATCACTTGAGTGCTAAGGAATAAAGGACAGGTCACAGACTGACCTTCTCTCAAGCATGGGCCTCGTGTGCATTTATACTGTGTAGTAAGGACGTATCACACCTTATATTATTTTGCACGGAATTATGGAGAGTTCTTCACCAGCATTCTGCTGCGAACTGTGTGTGTGAAGATTGTGTTTGCTTGTTTCACACGGAATGATCAAAATAGTTCTCCAATATCAAGGAAAATGTAAATCGGTCCGATGAGAAAATGCAGCTTTCCCCTCTGCTTTGACCAATCAAATACGGCGATGGAGTAAGAAGGATTTCGACAGCAATTTTATTTCCTCATTTTTTTGCGTCAGATAATCATCAGATTCAGCCGCTTAAACTCAACACACGCCGCTTCCATTCCATTGTGGTGAGGGCTGATATTGGGTCACTCGTTACAGGATCAGGTAAGAAATCCCGAACTCCCGCAGGACAGGCTCCCCCTTCAGTGCGGTCTGACAGTGAACCCGCTCTGCAGATGGCCGCAGACAGGACTATACGTGTACCGAGCTGGCTGAAACCCTCTAATAGCAATCGGTTGGTTTCAACGACTTGTTGCAATCTGTCACCAGTATTTTGCTGCGAACTTCCTGTGTGTATATATAGATTGTGTTTGCTTGTACCACACCCAAATGTGTTTCAAAGCTATGCACCTTATATTATTTTGCAAAGAATTATGGGAAGTTCTTCACTCTCTAGTCATCTAAATAAAATGAACAGACACTGAAATAGCTGGAGCTATGTTGGACTTTGGTCATTTATATGTAGAAATGGTTAGTAACATTGGTTAGCAAATAGTTACAAGAATAAGGAAGTGAGTTGTAAAATCAATAAGGAAAATGTTACAATCAATTATATTTTAAGATATTATTGTTGATCAAAGTAAGGGATCTCAGTGCTGGGGAGAGGGATATTTACATCTCGCTTGTGATGCAGAGGTGCAGTTATCAAGAGTAACGCATTGGTACCAAATGGACTTGTATTTATCGTTCAATAGAATTAGATATTCTATTGTTTTCAAATGTACAGGTCAACATGTCCTTCTGTTGGATTCAACACAGACAACTAGGAAGTGAAGTAAACGAGTGATCTGCAAATTGAGTCATTGTTATAGTTGGATAATGCTGAAGTTTTATTTTTAATGCCGAGGTACAGAAACCATTTAATATTAGCGTTTTATTTCTACTTTGCTATTAGGCGATATCTGTATTCCCCGGCCACCAGATAGAGGACATTGCACAGGCAGTTCTTGAATATGGCGTTATTATACATCTTGAATTAGATGAGTCACCAATGTTATGGATTAGGCAATGGTCAGTGAATTATGCATACAGTGAACTCCACTCTATCCAACCATGCTTAAATAAAGGAGACTATGAAGGTATGAGGGCAGAGTCGGCTAAAGTGGACTAGGAAAATAGATTAAAGTGTAGGACAGTTGATGAACAGTGGTCTACATTTAAGAAGATATTTCACAACTCTCAAGAAAAATATATTCCAGTGAGGAGGAAAGAGTGAAAGAGAAAAGATAGCCATCCATGGATAACAAAAGAAATAAAGGACAGTATCCAATTAAAAACAAGGGCATACAAAGTGGCCAAAACTAGCACAAAATATAAAAACAGATAGCAAGAGTTTCTATAGATATATAAAAAGGAAAAAAGTGGCTAAAGTAAATGTTGGTCCCTTAGAGGACGAGACTGGGGAATTAGTAATGGCAAACATGGAGATGGCAGAAATTCTGAACAAATATTTTGTATCAGTCTTTATGGTAGAGGACACTAACAATATTCCAACAGTGGATAGTCAAGGGGCTATAAGTGGGGAGGAACTTCACACAATCACAATCACTAAGGAGGTGGTACTCAGTAAGATAGTGGGACTAAAGACAGATAAATCCCCTGGACAGATGGCTTGCATCCTTGGGTCTTAAGAGACATAGTGGCAGGGATTGTGGATGCATTGGTTGTAATTTACCAAAATTCCCTGGATTCTGGTGAGGTCCCAGAAGATTGGAAAACTGCAAATGTAACGCCCCTATTTAAACAAAGAGGCAGACAAAAAGCAGAAAACTATAGACCAGTTAGCCTAACAGCTGTGATTGGGAAAATGTTGGAGTCCATTATTAAAGAAGCAGTAGCAGGACATTTGGAAAAGCAAAATTCAATCAGGCAGAGTCAGCATGGATTTATGAAGGGGAAGTCATGTTTGACAAATTTGTTGGAATTCTTTGAGGATGTAACAAACAGGGTGGATAAAGGGGAACCAGTGGATGTGGTGTATTTGGACTTCCAGAAGGCATTTGACAAGGTGCCACATAAAAGGTTACTGCACAAGATAAAAGTTCACAGGGTTGGGGGTAATATTTTAGCATGTGTCATGTATTTAATCATCTTGCAATGACACAGTCATGTAACTGTAACTCATGTACACTCTACCTGTACCCTAGAAATGCACACCCTGACCACAGGGGGTGAACTTGCGAGAGACACTCCTCACCTGGGTTTCCAGGTATAAAAGGGGAGGTCCCATCCAGGGTCAGCACTCCTTGGTCTTAGGAATAAAGGTGAAGGTCACAGAGTGACCATGTCTGATATATATATGCCTTGTGTGAGTTTGTAGTAAGGTGCAGGAACATTACATTTGGCGACGAGAAATGGGAATCACCGAACCACAAGGATGGCCACCGATGGCACAGAGGAACGTTACTCTGTGGGTGAGGACTGAGACAACTTTGTGGAAAGACTCCAGCAGAGCTTTGTCACAAAGGACTGGCTGGAAGAGACAGCGGCTGACAAGCGGAGGGCACATCTACTGGCCAGCTGCGGACCACAGACATATGCGCTGATGAAAGACCTGCTCGCACCCGAAAAGCTGGCAGACAAGTCCTTTGAAGAGCTCAGCCAGCTGATCAGTGAGCATCTCAAGCCAGCAAGTAGCGTACACATGGCCCGGCACCGGTTCTACTCTCACCGGCGTTGGGAGTGACAAAATGTCTCAGACTTCGTGGCGGAACTGCGACGCTTGGCCAGTCTCAGTAAGTTCTCCGATGCCTGCAGGTGGGAGATGTTAAGGGACTTTTTCATCGAGGGCATTAATCATACCGGCATTTTCAGGAAGCTCATAAAGACTAAGGACTTGACTTTAGAAGAGGCGGCATTGATAGCTCAGACCTTTATGGCAGGGGAAGAGGAGACCAAGCTAATTTACGCACGCAACCCTGGTCAACATGGTGAACGCGACTTGGGACCCCGCAGGCAGGTAAGGGCATTTCGAAACCGCCCAAGCAGCAACAGGCTCTAGGGTGGGCCCGCAACAAGGACAATGGAAAGGGGATCGGCAATTCACGCCATCTCGAGGAACACTGCGTCCCGCGATGGGACCATTAACACCACCACCAGAGTGCTTAGAGACAGCCAAATGGGCAATCAGAGAGGAATGCCTTGTAATAGTCCTTTTGTTAACAGCAATCTCAATCTCAGCTCATGCTGGAGGTGCAGGGGTAGACACACTGAGAAGCTGCAGGTTCCAGCAATATACCTGTAGGATTTGTAATGTCAGTGGACACTTGGCCAGGATGTGCAAAAAGGCAGTAGTGAGGCTAATCTGCGAGACAGAGGAACCAGACGAGGGGTCTGCAATGCAGGATGAGGCCTGGGGTAAAGCCATAGATGCTGAAGTTCAGCGGGTTCATGTGTCTGACGTCCACAGCTCATACACTAAAACGCCACCCATGATGATGAAAGTCTTGCTGAATGGCACATGGAGATGGATACGGGAGCTAGCCAGTCACTTATGAGCGCCCAACAATTTGAGAGACTATGGCCACACAGAGCTAGCAGGCCCAAACTGGAACGCATTGAGATGCAGCTACGGGCGTACACCAAAGAGATCATCCCAGTGCTGGGCAGTGCAAACTTGGTGGTAACACATAATGGATTACAGAGCCGGCTGCCACTCTGGATCGTTCCGGGAAATGGCCCCGCACTTTTGGGGAGGAGTTGGCTGGCTGAGATGAATTGGAAATGGGGGGATGTGCACGCCAATTCATCCATGGAGCGATGTTCATGCTCACAGGTCCTGCAAAAATTCGGGTCATTGTTTCAACCTGGTGCCGGAACGTTCAAGGGCACTAGTGATACGCATCACTCCGGACGCAGACCAGTGCACCACAAAGCCAGAGCAGTGCCGTATGTGATGCTTGAAAAAATTGAATGTGAACTGGATAGGCTGCTCAGAGAGGGCATAATTTTTGGCTGTTGAATTCAGCGACTGGGCAAGTCCCATCGTTCCCGTCCTCAAAGCAGATGGCTCGGTTAGGATTTGTGGCGACTACAAAGCCACCATCAACCGAGTATCGCTGCAAGACCAATACCCGCTTTCGAGAGCGGAGGACCTTTTTGTCACGCTGGCAGGTGGCAAGCTGTTCCCGAAGCTGGACCTCACTTCGGCCTACATGACTCAGGAACTGGCTGAAGAATCCAAGCTTCTGACCACCATCACGATGCACAAGGGATTATTTGTCTCCAACAGGTGTCCGTTTGGCATTCGTTCGGCAGCAGCCATCTTTCAGAGAAACATGGAAAGCTTGCTCAAATCCATTCCTGGAATGATAGTATTCCAAGACAACATTCTCAAAACGGGTTGAGACACCGAAGAATACCTCCACAACCTGGAGGAGGTGCTACGCCGATTGGACCGGGTAGGCTTGCGGCTGAAAAAGGCCAAGTGTGTGTTTTTGGCCCCAGAGGTCGAGTTTTTGGGCAGGAGGGTTGCCGCAGACGGGATCCGGCCCACTGAATCAAAAACGGAGGCGATTCGCCGGGCGCCCAGGCCCGGCAACACGTCGGAGTTGCGATCATTCCTGGGACTTTTGAACTATTCTGGGAACTTTCTGCCGAACTTAAGCACATTGTTGGAGCCGTTACACATGCTCCTGCGTAAAGGTTGTGAATGGTTTTGGGGGGGCTGTCAAGAACGGGCTTTCAATAAGGTGAGGAACCTGCTGTGTTCCAACAAACTGTTGACTTTGTATGACCCCTGTAAAAAACTGGTCTTAACATGCGATGCGTCATCCTACGGGGTTGGGTGTATGTTACAGCAGGGTAACGATGACGGCCGACTCCAACCGGTGGCTTACACCTCCAAGTCGCTCTCCCAGGCAGAGCGTGGATACGGCATGGTCGAGAAGGAAGCACTCGCGTGTGTTTACGGTGTGAAAAAGATGCACCAGTACCTTTTTGTTAGACAGTTCGAGCTAGAGATGGACCACGAGCCGTTAACATCCCTGTTGTCCGACAGCCAATGCATCAGCTCGCATACAGCGCTGGGACCTCACGCTGGCTGCGTATGACTACATCATACGGCACCGACCAGCCGCCGAAAATTGCGCTGACGCGCTCAGCAGGCTCATACTGGCCACCACCGAGGGGGCGTCGGAGCAGAGCGCCGAGATGGTCATGGCTGTTGAGGCTTTTGTGATGAGGCTCCCCCATCACAGCCCGCCAAATCAAACTCTGGACCAACAGGGACCCCCTCCCATCCATGATAAAGAAATGTGTCCTGACTGGGGATTGGGCGCCCGCACACAGGCCATGCCCCGAGGAAGTCAGACCATTTCAGAGACGGATGGATGAGCTCTCCATCCAAGCCGACTGCCTGTTATGGGGCAGCCGGGTAGTCATGCCCCAGAAAGGAAGGGAAGCGTTCATCAGGGAACTCCACAACGAGCACCCTGGCATCGTGTTAATGAAGGCCATTGTCCGGTCACATGTATGGTGGCCGGGGATTGACTCAGACCTGGAACACTGGGTTCGCCAGTGCACGACGTGTGCCCAGCTGGGCAATGCCCCCAGGGAGGCCGCACTCAGCCCGTGGCCCTGGCCCACCAGACCATGGTCAAGTATTCACGTAGACTATGCGGGGCCATTCATGGGGAAAATGTTCCTGATCGTTGTCGATGCATACTCGAAGTGGATCAAGTGCATCATATTGAACCCGTGCACAACATCCATCACCGTGGAGAGTCTGCATACAGTTTTCGTGACCCATGGCTTGCCGGACATCCTGGTCAGCGACAATGGCCCGTGTTTCACCAGCCATGAATTCCAGGAGTTTATGTCGGGCAATGGTATCAAGCACGTCCGGACAGCGCCGTTCAAGCCAGCTTCCAATGGCCAGGCGGAGCGGGCGGTCCAAGTCAATAAAACAGGGCATGCTACGCATCCAAGGACCCTCCCTTCAGTACCGCCTATCGCGCCTCCTGCTGGCCTACAAGTCCCGCCCGCACTCGCTCACGGGAGTCCCGCCAGTGGAATTCCTCATGAAACGCACGCTGAAGACGCGGCTGTCCCTCATTCACCCAGCCCTGGCAGACATTGTTGAGGGCAAGCGCCAGTCCCAAACTGAGCTCCATGATCGAAACTCAAGGGGGAGGTGTATAGAAATAGATGACCCGGTATTTGTTCTTAACCATGCTTTGGGACCCAAGTGGCTTGAGGGCACCGTAATTGGTAAAGAAGGAAATAAAGTAATGGTGGTCCGACTAAACAATGGGCAGATATGCTGCAAACACCTGGACCAAGTAAAGAAAAGGTTCAGCATAGACACGGAGGAACCTGAAGAAGAGCATGAGATGGCACCCACACCACTGCCAGTGGACGAGCAACAAAGACAGTCCTCATCATGCACAGTCCCTGCGGCCAGCCCGGACAGGCCAGAATCATCTCAAGTGACGAAGAAGCGTGCCGAGGCTCAGCCACCAGAGCCACAACTGCTGCGCTCCACGAGAGAGCGTCGACCACCTGACAGACTTAACCTCTGAAACAAAAAGACTTAAGGGGGGAGGTGATGTCATGTATTTAATCATCTTGCAATGACATAGTCACGTAACTGTAACTCATGTACACTGTACCTGTACCCTAGAAATGCACACCCTGACCACAGGGGGTGAACTTGAGGAAAAAACTCCTCACCTGGGTTTCCAGGTATAAAAGGGGAGGTCCCACCCAGGATCAGCACTCCTTGGTCCTGGGAAAAAAGATGAAGGTCACAGAGTGACCATGTCTGATATATATATGCCTCATGTGAGTTTGTCGTAAGGTGCAGGGACACTACAGCATGGATAGAAGATTGGCTAACTAACAGAAAACAGAGAGTCGGGATAAATGGTTCATTCTCTGGTTGGCAATCAGTAATTAGTGTGGTGTCACAGGGATCAGTGCTGGGACCCCAACTATTTACAATCTATATTAACAACTTGGAAGAAGGAACCGAGTGTAACATAGCCAAGTTTCCTGATGATACAAAAATGGGAGGGATAGCAATGTGTGAGGACACAAAACATCTGAAAAAGGACATAGCCAGGCTAAGTGAATGGGCAAAAATTTGGCAGATGGAGTATAATGTTGGAAAGTGTGAGGTCATGCATTTGGCAGAAAAAAACAAAGAGCAAGTTGTTATTTAAATGGAGCAAGATTGCAAAGTGCTGCAGTACAGCGGGACCTGGGGGTACTTGTGCATGAAACACAAGAGGTTAGTATGCAGGTACAGCAATTGATTATGAAGGCCAATGGAATCTTGGCCTTTATTGCCATGGGGATGGAGTATAAAAGCAGGGAAGTCTTGCTACAGTTATACAGGGTATTGGTGAGGCCACACCTGGAATACTGTGTGCAGTTTTGGTTTCCATATTTACAAAAGGATATACTTGCTTTGGAGGCAGTTCAGAGAAGGTTCACTCAGTTGATTCTGGAGATGAGGGAGTTGACTTATGAGGAAAGGTTGAGTAGGTTGGGCCTCTACTCATTGAAATTCAGAAGAATGCGAGGTCATCTTATCGAAACGTATAAGATTATGAGGGGGCTTGACAAGGTGGATGCAGAGAGGAAGTTTCCAATGATAGGGGAGACTAGAACTAGAGGGCATGATCTTAGAATAAGGGGTCGCCCATTCAAAACTGAGATGAGGAGAAATTTCTTCTCTCAGAGGGTTGTGGACCTGTGAAATTCGCTGCCTCAGAGAGCTGTGGAAGCTGGGACATTGAATAAATTTAAGACAGAAATAGACAGTTTCTTAAACGATAAGGAAATAAGGGGTTATGGGAAGCGGGCGGGGAATTGGAGTTGAGTCCATGATCGGATCAGCCATGATCTTATTGAATGGCGGAGCAGGCTTGAGGGGCCATATGGCCTACTCCTGTTCCTATTTCTTATGTTCTTATGTGGTTTAGGCGAGCATCTCTGAATCAGGTTCAGTGTAAAAGTAAAAATTAAACAGCAGCAATTGATCAACATGGCAGATAACAACATTTCAATTCCACCTCCCTGGTTTACAAAATAATATAAGGCGCAAATCTTTGCTAACTCCAAATAATAGTGAACTTGATGCAATGTCTGTAATATAAAGTTTATACATGGAGTTAAAGCCCTCAGAACACCTCCCAGTGCTCACCACTACATGGGGTGTGGAACAGTCGAACAAGAATTGCTGAACTGGCAGAGAGCTGCCGAATAAATGCCTGTGCCTGGGCAAAGAGCTGTTAATCAACTCCTTCAGCAGAAATAAAGGACACAGGAAGGTATCTTTCACAATGAAACAAAGTTGTCAAGCACAAGTTGTCTTTCGCCAGTTTCCAATAAGGTCAAGTCCAGAACACAAAACTGCCTGTAATTTAGCACAAGTTGGCAACTCTTCGTGAGAGGCTTGTGTGAGAACCAGAGCCACATTGATCCATCAAATGATCCAACTTTGTGCCGCTGGCTCCCAGTGTGCAGGCGTTGTGCAGGCACTGGCAACGTCAAAGTTAACTGTAAAAAAAAGTGAACTTGGGGCACTCCTGGTCGGTATGTTTCAGAGAGGATTTACCAACTGGGCCATCATAAATAACTTTCTAGAGCTTCACACAGAAAATCCTCGTTCCTCAGACAGGACTGAACTTGGAGCGAGTTGGCTGAAAATCGCTAATACCAATCGGTTGGTTACAGTGACTTGTTGCAATCTGTCACCAGCATTCTGCTGCGAATTGTGTGTGTGTGAAGATTGTGTTTGCGTGTTCCACACCGAATGATCAAAATACTTCTCCAATATCGAGGAAAATGTTAATCGGTCCGGTTATAAAATACAGCTTTCCCCTCGCTCCCGTAACTTTGCTTTGACCAATCAAATACGGCGGTCGAGTAAGAAGGAAGGCAAAATTAAGTTTCATTTTCTCATTTTGTTTGCGTCTGCAAGTCATCGGATTCGCCCGCCTAAACTCAGGACAAGCCGCTTCCATTCTTTTGTGGTGTGGACTGATACTGGGACTCTGACTTCTGCTGACATTGTTACAGGATCAGGTAAGAAATCCCGAACTCCCGCGGGACAGACTCCCCCTTCAGTGCTCTTAAACTTTTAGCAAGCTGGCTGAATCCCTCTAATACCAATCTGTCTGTTATTTTAAACATGCGGTAAGCCAGCTATAAGAAATGAGCTTGTGTTCTGTTTCCACAGAAACAAAGCTTTCACATGAGGGATCAGCCTTGTGCTTCTTCTCTAGTGCTTCCTTTAACATGAACTCCTGTTCCTTCTTCAAATCCAGCACTGCCACTGGAAGCCCATGCGACGGATTGCTGCATCATAAAAGCATCATCTGAACATACGAATAGGTGTAGGCCATTCAACCCCTCGAGCCTGTTCCAGCATTCAATTATAGCATGGCGGATCTGTATCTTAACTTCACGTACCCACCATGGTTCGTGTGATGTATTTGCAGCCATGCTCTGTACCATGCATTGTACATATAACAGCCAACAGATGGGGAAAGCCCGGGAGGCACACATTACTGCACCTCGTGCTGCCTCCCTATATAAAGCAGGCTCCTCCTGCAGGTTTCACTTTTGGAGTTTACATTAAAGCTAAAGGTCACAAGGTGATCAGCTCCAGCAATGGGCCACGTGTGATTTATTATAATGATCGGCATATGTATCAGTTCCATATCACTTAATGCTCTTACCTAACACAAATTCATCAATCTCAGCCTTAAAAGCTTCAATTAGCCCAGCACCACAGCCTGTTGGGGGAGAGAATTGTAGATATATACTAACCTTTGTGTGGAATATTAGAGTTACACTATTTGGGAGGGACATCAGGAAGCACGTAGAATCACATAGAAGTTACAGCACAAAAACAAGCCATTCGGCCCAATGCTCAATGCCGTTGTTTATGCTCCAAATGAACCTCTTCCCAGCCTTCTTCCTCTCACCCTATCAGCACATCCCTCAATTCCTTTCTCCCTCATGTACTTATCCAACTTCCCCATAAATGCATCAAAGCTATTTGCCTCAACCACTCCTTGTGATAGCAAGTTCCACATTCTAACCACTTTCTGCGTAAAGAAGTTCCTCCTGAATTCCTTATTGGATTTATTAGTGACTATCTTATATTTATGACCCTGGGTTTTGGACATAGCACAACTGGAAACATCTTCTCTATGTTTACCCCATCAAACCCCATCATGATTTTGTGAGGTCACCCATCAACCTTCCCTTTTCGAGAGAAGGAGCCCCAGCCTGTTCAGTTGTTCTTGATAATTACAACCCCTCTGCTCAGGTATCAGCCTTGTTTCAGCCTTGTTATTTCTTTTTTGTACCTTTTCCAGTCCTTTTTGTAATATGGAGACGAGAATTGTACACAGCACTCTGTGTGGTCTAACCAAGGTTCTATCAAGTTTAACAAGTCTTCCTCCAGAAATGAACCCCAGTGCTCTGTTTGTATTTTTGATAACCTTGCTGACTGTGTTGCCACTTTTAGTGATTTGTGAATCAGTACCCTAGAATGACCCTTCTACCCCATTTAGGCTCTTATTTTCCAAGGAGTTTGTGGCCTCCTTATTTCTCCTACCAAATTGCACCACCACCCACTGATCTATACAGAAATTAATTTGCCGTTCACACACACATTCTGCAAGTTTATTAAAGTCTTCTTGTATTTTGTTTACGGTAGTAACTATACCCCCCCAATTTTTAAAATTGTACTTCTGACTCCAACTCATTTATATAAGGATTTGTGTGCTTGTACAACAAAAACAACTAGCGCCGCAACATAGCAAAACATCCCATGGCGCTTTACAGGAGCATTATCAAACAAAATTTGACACCGAGCCACATAAGAAGATATTAGGAATGGTGACCACAAGATTGGTCATAGAGGTAGGTTTAAAGGAGTGTCTTCAAGGAGGAAAGAGAGGCGGAGAGATTTAACTCCAGAGCTTAGTGACAAGGCAGCAGGAGGGGCGTCCGCCATTGGTGGAGAAATGAAAATTGGAGATGCGCATGAAGCTAGAATTTGAGGAGCGCAGATACTTTGTTTCTCGGGTTCCATGGAGAAGGCCAATCTTAAGAGAGCATCAATGGCTTTATTTATACAGTGGTGTGCTGTTGACTGTTCAAATTGATAGTGATAACTCAAGGCTGCCCGAAAGGAGTCAGTGGCAGAAAGTTGAAGGCAGTGATCACATTCACTGCTAAGCACCTTGGGATGTTTTACTACATTGAAGGTGCTATATAAATGCAAGTTGTTGTTGTTGCTACAGTCAATGCTGTTCTCCTGGTGCTAGTGGGCTACATAACAACAGCTGACATAACTCCCCACTAACCTTAGGGCAGGGCAGCCTCTGAGACACAAACAGCCAAATAAATCTAAACAAAAGACCTATGTCGTCAGTAAATCCCGTGAAGTGGTCCCCTACGTGAAGAAAACAAACATATTCTGTAATGCCTCACTGTAAGTTCCTCCAGTCGCATTTTTACCTGTTAAATCAGCTGTTTAATTTACTTTTTGTGCTAGAAAGAAAATGGTGAACTTTGTGCGAAGGGATCAACTACGGCTGCAAAATTTTATCATGAGTGGAAGTCAGTTTTTGACGCAGGTTCGGTCATTCATTGCAAACTCTGTGCGAGAGGGAAAGCTTTCACAAGATAAAGGAAAAGCCTACTTCAAAGAGGTATTTTTTTTATTTGAACGTTAAAGGTACATAAAACTTGGAAAGTGGGTGTTCCAGTTTTCCCTCTGAATAGCAAACATGCTGTTGAATTGATAACTCGGTTTTACTAATTTTGAAATATTTTTAATTTATATATAGATCAGGGTGTCTGCCACCATCCATCTGATTTTGTGGCACAAAATGAGTGGGCAGACCGTGGGGGGGTGGAGGGGGGGATCCGTTACACCAGATCGCCGCTCACTTATACATGTAATTTCTCTTGATCCACCATATGCAGCTCACTGTCTGTCATTATAAACTTCTTATAAACCATAACAGAGCTGAGATTATCTTGGAAGAACAATTGAATGTTTGACACTAAAGAACTTCTGTGAGGTCTATAGGAGCGCTGCGGTTCCCCAGGTTCAATGAAGAATCTACAGAAGGGTTTTTGCATGAATTTAGGCAGATGGGGCAGGGCTTTTTTGGTATAGAGCCAAACAGCCCCAAGGAGAGAAGCAGCAGAAGTTTCTGGGTCTACCACTGGTTGCCAATCTTGCTCTCATGTTTTGGGCTGCCATATCCTCAAGAAAATGAGACTTAGCATGCGATGCAGTAACTTCCATGTGAGGCTTTTAGCAGAGTAATTACATGCAGGACCAAGTTTACAACAATTCCAGGTGAAGGCTGGGGATGTAAAAGGCACCACTTGGCCTACTGGTCATGGTAAGCAATTCAAGTATTTTAGCACAGTGTGCGGGGAAGTCACTGTTCATGGCTAATGTACTTAGTACAGCGCATTATTAGAAGGTATGACTGGTTACTCTTACCTTCCCAATCTGGTGAAGTCATTAAGCTTTTTCAGGCACTGAGCTGACTTGTGTGAATGTTGGAGTTGACACTGACTAACTTGGCCACTTTCTGCCATAGCACCTTCCCAGCTCTGCCTGAATTTACGCAGCTGCACTTTTATAGCTTTGTCATTGAAAGTTGATATTGCAGGTACAGCAGGCGGTGAAGAAGGCACATGGTATGTTGACCTTCATAGCTAGGGGATTTGAGTATAGGAGCAGGGAGGTCTTACTGCAGTTGTACAGGGCCTTAGTGAGGCCTCACCTGGAATATTGTGTTCAGTTTTGGTCTCCTAATCTGAGGAAGGATGTTCTTGCTATAGAGGGAGTGCAGCGAAGGTTCACCAGACTGATTCCCGGGATGGCAGGATTGACATATGAGGAGAGACTGGATCGACTGGGCCTGTATTCACTGGAGTTTAGAATGATGAGAGGGGATCTCATAGAAACATATAAAATTCTGACAGGACTGGACAGGTTAGATGCAGGAAGAATGTTCCCGATGTTGGAGAAGTCCAGGACCGGGGGACATAGTCTAAGGATAAGGGGTAAGCCATTTAGGACTGAGATGAGGAGAAACTTCTTCACTCAGAGTGTTGTTAACCTGTGGAATTCCCTACCACAGAGAGTTGTTGATGCCAGTTCATTGGATATATTCAAGAGGGAGTTAGACATGGCCTTTACGGCTAAAAGGGATCAAAGGGGTATGGAGAGAAAGCAGGAAAGGGGTACTGAGGTAATGATCAGCCATGATCTTATTGAATGGTGGTGCAGGCTCAAAGGGCCGAATGGCCTACTCCTGCACCTGCACCTATTTTCTATGTTTCTATGTCACTTAACACTTGGAACTCTCAGCATCCCTGCTGATCTCACAGACATTCTTTAGTAGCAAACTTTCAGTTGTGCATCCAAAATGGTTTTAGCTGCCATGGCCCCTTTACGCTGCTAGCAACCAGCAGCGCCTGGCTACATCTTTTTTCCGGTTCCAAATCTTCCCACTTTGCTCTGATCGTCAAACATGTCAAGGTGTTTAAATGAAAGAACAGCGCAGGGCAGCGTCAGATTAACGAGCCAGGAAGAAAGAGGGCGATATCACCCGCCCCCCGCACCCCCCCCCCCCCCCCCGTCCAACCTGCTCCCTTTTAGTTCTGTGAGATCTCGGTGTTCTATATTACACTAAATACACCGCCGTTCACGCCCCAGTTACAAAATACTCAAAATACTCAAGGCAGGTTCATTATTAAGGGCTCTAGTTAGGAGAATTCCTGCTGGATTCGAACCCATTTCCCAGCGCGTACCTTGGAGAGATTCGTTTAATTCCATTTTTTGGCGCCACCTCAAATTTTGGCACCCTAGGCAACCACCTGGTTCGCCGAACGGTTGCGCCAGCCCTGCTCCCATCCCCACTATGACTGACTTCCGTTGGGACTTTGAAAAAGTTTCAAACTCCTGAAAAACGGTCATATGGCCGCATCATGGATCCCTGCGGTAAATGCAGATAAAAATTCATCGGTGCGCCAGCTTTCTTTTGCAAGTGAATTTTGGCCCCTGAGAACTTACCCTATTATCTTGACCCAATCGTCCATCCAGTCTATTCTTATTCAACTGCTGATATGCCTGCTGCATATTTCTCACATTTTCTGCTTTATTTCACTGTAGCTCATCTAGTTTGATTTAATACCTATTTTTTAATAAGTACATCTATTTTGATGGCTAAAAAGTTATATGTAAAAATGTGTTATTTTTAATTTTGCAGATATTGCATACAGTATTATTTCAAGGCAGAATTAATCTTCCTGTTATTCAACCGGAGGAATTTTTTAAAAGAGAGGAATTTGAGCAATTATCTGCTAAGTATCCAGATGTCTTTCAGAAATACAGCACCCACCTCCCAAAACGTCCACCTTACACAGTGCTACTTGATGCGGTAAGTTCAATCAGCTCATCCTGAGACGCACAGTATGTTGGAGTACAGAAATAGGCCACGTGGCCAATGAAGTCCAAACCACTTAGTCGAATCCCTGCTAACTCCCCACATCCTTTAATATTACTATGCAAATGGAAACAGGCCCGATTTTACTCTGTAATGGGGTTACTGCTGGAAGTGCAGTCGAAATTTACTTTAGCAACCAATGTTACAGTGTAGAGAACCAGCCCAATTTTACTTGGTGTAGCTTCTGGCACTATTAGTATCGTCTATAGTAAATCCACCTTGTGGGATGCGGCTGTGGGAACAATCCAGTGCTGTTGCAACAGCTGAATAAGTAAAGGCAACCCTTTTTGTGTATAGCTCACTAAAGTGTCTGGTGTTTCTTTAGGGCATGGAGATCAGAAACTTAATAGATTCTTCAGTGGAGGTGTTACTGTCAGTAATCCTCCAAAGGGGGACCCGGATTTTGGAACCCTCTGAGTAAAGAGGTTCACCGAGGGGATGATTATGGCCTTGTGGAAGGAGGTCTGGGCAATGAGAATCACATCCAATAAACCACCCCTCGCCCCACTCCTGCTCCCAAAAGGCTACTCAAAGTCAGAGGTAGCTAGAGGTAGTCAAACCTTGTAACAGATAACAGTTCGAAGCATATTTTCCAGTTTTAGCCATGTTGCACGCACTGTATTGAATATCATCTACATCTTACCAGCAATGTGCAGGATGTACCACAATACTCCTTTCCTACTCGAAAAATATTTCTTTTTTTCACAGCTGAACATGTAGAGAAGCTGTGGAAAGTTTAGATGGTAGGTTTTTCAGTGCCAGCACCTGCTATCATCGATGTAGGTGCGTTTGCTGTGTGTTGATGTTGCCTTCCACATATTAACAATTTAACCATCACCCGCCCCGACTCATCGTGGGGGGGTTAAGATTGCCCCCCATTGTTGATCACACTGCTGTTTGTGGGACTTTGCTGTGTGCAAATTACTTTATATATTTGCCTACAAAGCAGTGACTATACTTCAAAGGTAATTCGTTGCCCGTGACGTACTTTGGGTTGTCCTGAGGCCATGAAAGGTGCTATACAAATGCAAGTTGTTTCTTTCTTTATGGATTGATACCAGTTTGTTTTACAGGTTGTTGAAATCACAAGAACAAGACATGTTGATGATGTTTTAAAGTGTCTGGTAGGCCTGACTGAACAAACGTTTGTGGAATTTATTGGACGCAAAAAATGTGAAAATGAAGAAAACAGCAAATGTGGAAATGTCTTTGTATCAACAGTCATCAGCTACTGCTATTTTTGGGATGTTAATGTCAGAAAGCAGATAACAGACAATTATTTTGGTGCTTCAGTGTCATGTAATGGAAGGAAGCAGAGACAAATTATGATAGATATATTGTGCTGTGAAACATGGCACAAGGACATTAGTTGGGCAGTATGTATCGGCAATATGTATAATACACACGCCTTTATGTTCCGTCCTGAAGTGCATTCCACGGCTTTTATGACAAAGCCTCCTGCACCAGACAGTAAACATGATCCCACTCCGGTTGACCAATCAGATGTCCAGATTTCTCTCTCTCTTGAAGTTAGCAGAAATCTCAGAGCACCTTGTGAGAGATGCTTCACGATGTTCCCAGAGATAATTTTTCATCCAAATCACGAACCCAATGATCAGGCACGTTGGGAATATGGGAACTGTGCTGAGTGTGAATCTCTAAGCCAGTTTATGTACACTAACCCGCAAATTGACAAGAGACTACAATTTATAATGTCTCCAACTGCGCTGATTGATTTAAAACGACAACGACTTAACAATAATCTCAGATCATTGGAGTTTAATGTGGAACATGAGTTTTTATTTTATGATCCGTCTGTATAGAGAGTACTGCACTGTAGAGATTCCAACCCTGAAAGCACATTATATCACTCAGTATGTCACATACCTGGTCATCTAATAACCCAGGTGCATGTATACACCTGTGGAGTCTCACTCTTTGTACTGTAAGATACAATTTAATGGATAGAAAATTCTGGGTAGCACAGAATGCAGGCTGTGGCAGGGCCAGGAATGACTGACTGCAAATTTCAGGATTTCTGCACTTAGCTGTGCATGTGCTAAATCCTGAAGTTACGGGTCAGTTTCAAAAGGGTAAAAAGCTGTTGACATTTATGAGCATGTGTTAAATATGTTTTTAAAACTGCAGATGAAAAACAAGAACTTGTAAATAAATTCCTAGCCTGGGATTGTGACATGGGGCATGGTTTACAATGCATGCATAGCGTCTCTTTTTATCTTTCTTTTTAAGTAAGATTATTTCTACATTAAGTCAATGCAAAAACAAAATTGAGAATAAGATAACTTTGCGGGAGACTTCATGACATAATGTATTTTATGATTTAGGGTCGTTTCACACCTGCTACATTTTACGAATGAAATCATTTCAGTTTTAAATTCTGATCTGTTCTGTGACATAATTAAAATTCTGATCTGTTCTGTGACATAATTAAATTATTTTGCATTGAGCAAAGAGTTTGGCAACTTTTAATAACTATGAAAAGATTCTCAGTTTGCCGGAGAATTTTCTGGACAAGACAGGTTTGTGTAAATATAATTTTTGTCTATGTTAGCAGTATTTGATGGGTTGGAATACAACAATAAACTGATGACTTGAGTGATCAGAACCATAAATTGTTTGTAGATCTTGGCTATGTTGTATTTTGAAAACAGTCAGAAAAAAATATATAGAGGATATATAACCAACCAGGAATCAAAACTTCCTGAATGTAATGCACCATGTTACTTCAACAAACTCAACCTAAATAAAAATTGTGCAAAGGAAATTCTAATTTTCAGTGTTTTTTATTTGAATAAAGATAAAAATGCAGTATGAACATGACAATATTTTTGCATGCAAATTACTGTATTTTTTTCTGTTTACACTTAGTTTGCACAGTGAGGTTCACACAGATAAGAATAACAATGTGATATTTTCAGAGAACTTGATTAGATGAGTGTAATTAGATCTTATAGCTAAATACATACTCCAATGATTGCACATATTTAAAGCTAAAGTGATTTAACAACATTTAGTTGCAACATTTTTCAAGGCAATTGCAGCTATTTTTCTGGTCATTTATGGCACTACAAGTATTTTCTAATTAATTAGGACACACAAACAGAATTTGTACGTAAAGATTGATACTTAGATTTACTGAACTGGAAAAAAAAAATCTATATTTAAGTTGATGGTGACAGCTATACAATGGTTGGCTGGCTCCATTGTGGGGAATTTTAACATGGAGTAGTACCTGGGTTTACGTGGCGGGGCGGGGGGAGGTAACGTCGGCGGAAATGCAAATGCAGTAAGTTGGCTGCAACGCACCGATTTCATGGTTTACCTCTGACATGTTCAGTTGGTTGTACTCTGGAGAGGCATGGTGGTGATTCGAATATCTTAATCGCTCAATTCCAGAGATATTTTAACCTACATTGAAATTTAAAAGCCATCCAAGGGTTTCCCAGGCTTCCTGAAACTCACAAGAACTGCAATTCATTGGGTGCATTAAAAGTCAGGCAACTGAAAATAAATAATCAGTGCACACAGCTGCTTTTATACCTACCACTGAGAAAGGGTTTATTGAGAGTACTTGTGGTGAGAGCTTAATTTCTGCACTTTTGAGGTATTGAGACTCGGATCAGGATAGAAACATAGAAACATAAAAAATAGGTGCAGGAGTAGGCCATTCGGCCCTTCGAGCCTGCACCACCATTCAAAAAGATCATGGATGATCATTCACCTCAGTACCCCTTTCCTGCTTTCTCTCCATACCCCTTGATCCCTTTAGCCATAAGGGCCATATCTAACTCCCTCTAGAATATATCTAACGAACTGGCCTCAACAACTTTCTGCAGTCGAGAATTCCACAGGTTAACAACTCTCTGAGTGAAGAAGTTTCTCCTTTCTCAGTCCGAAATGGCTTACCCCTTATCCTTAGACTGTGAGCCCTGGTTCTGGGCTTACCCAATATCGGGAACATTCTTCCTGCCTCTAACCTGTCCAATCCCGTCAGAATTTTATATGTTTCTATGAGATCCCCTCTCATTCTTCTAAACTCCAGTGAATACAGGCCCAGTCCATCCAGTCTCTCTTCATATGTCAGTCCTGCCGTCCCAGGAATCAGTCTGGTGAACCTTCGCTACAGTCCCTCAATAACAAGAACGTCCTTCCTCAGATTAGGAGACCAAAACTGAACACAATATTTCAGGTGAGGCAAGGCCCTGTACAACTGCAGTAAGACCTCCCTGCTCCTATACTCAAATCCCCTAGCTATGAAGGCCAACATGCCATTTGCCTTCTTCACCGCCTGCTGTACCTGCATGCCAACTTTCAATGATTGATGTACCATGACACCCAGGTCTCGTTGCACCTCCCCTTTTCCTAATCTGTCGCCATTCAGATAATATTTTGCCTTCGTGACGGGTGGCTGCCTTAGATTGGATCTCAGTCTAGGAGCAAGCTGACCAGCAGGAAGCAGCAGCACGAGCCTGCTATGCAGAGACCTGCAGATGATCAGCACAGAGGAGCAGCAGAGGGGTCGAGCTTGCAGGAAACACTACCTGTGTAATAGGGTGTGCAGGCAAAGGCTCAGATTCCTTGACCTCTCAGAAGAGTAGTGCTTCCAAAGGCTGAGGTTGTTGCATCAGTTGGTGGCAGACATCTGCAACCTCCTAGAAAATCCTCCCTGGTAGCCACGCTGTGAAATAAAGTTGTCAATCACATGTCATCTATAGCCAGGTCAAAAGTACCTGTAATTTAGCACAAGTATGGCACTCTTGGTGAGAGAAGCCATAAGTACGGCTTGTGTGAGAAACAAAAACAATCACATTGATGTATCAAATTTGCTTCTTTATTCAACTTTGTGCCTCTGGCTCCCAGTGTGCAGGCGTTGTGCAGCCAGTGACAACTTCAAAGTTAATTTGGGAAGTCCTGAGTAAAAAATTGAACTTGGGAAACTCCCGTTCGGTATGTTTCAGAGTCCCATCATGTAGTACATTTACCATCGTAAATAAATGTCTTAAGCATCCATTTGTTCAAACGAAAAGACATGAATTTGTAGCCCCGGTCTCATGACTTTCAAATTCTGGGGGTCAGCAATACTTTCTGCAAACTGTCTACCTTATGTGTGGTTAAACTCGGTGGAAAAAGTGGAGCATCTGCCCTCGGTTTTGTACAGAGCTTCACACTGAAAATCCTCGTTGCTCAGACAGGACTGAACTTGGAGCGAGTTGGCTGAAAACCTCTGATACCAATCGGTTGATTACAGTGACTTGTTGCAATCTGTCACCAGCATTCTGCTGAGAATTCTGTGTGTGTGTGTGTGAAGATTGTGTTTCACACCTAATGATCAAAATAGGTCTCCAATATCGAGGAAAATGTTTGCTAACATTTTAATTTCATTTAATCGGTATTTATGGCTTCTCTCACCAAGAGTGCCAACTTGTGCTAAATTACAGGTAGTTTTGTGTTCTGGAATTGACCTCAGTGGAAACTGGGAATAGGTAACGTGTGATTGACAACTTTATTAACCTGTCCCGTGTATAGCAGACATCTGCTTTGACCAATCAAATACAGCGGTCGAGGAAGAAGGAAGTCAAAAATAAGTTTCGTTTTCTCATTTTGTTTGCGTCTGCAAATCATCGGATCCGCCCGCCTAAACTTAGGACAAGCCGCTTCCATTCTTTTGTGGTGTGGACTGATACTGGGACTCTGACTTCTGCTGACATTGTTACAGGATCAGGTAAGAAATCCCGAACTCCCGCGGGACAGACTCCCCCTTCAGTGCAGTCTGACAGTGAAACCCCTCTTCAGGCTGGCCGCAGACTCCTAATTGTGGAGAATAAAAGGAATCGACACTGAAATAACTGGAGCAATGTGGGGCCTTGACATCAAATCGAAGTGAAGTAATATTTACCAAGGTCACATGATATTATTAATAATTTGTATTGGGAAATTAAACATCTGGTGAGAAACGTAACTTTTTTCTAACCCTTATACTTAAAAAAAAATTGATTTATTGATTTCCTATTCTCCCATGACAGGCACCAACTGATTTATAGCCAGATTTCTGCAGTGATGCTGCAGGAGACCTTTCTGCCCTTTCCAGACATTAGCGAGTGGACAACAATAGGCAAGGCGGACTCTTCTTCTGGTTAATCAATCCCTGCCTTCAAGTAATTAACTAACCTCCACTCTGTACCGAGTATAGCGAAACTAAGGTGGACACTAATCTAATGTCCGATTGCTTTGTATTTTGGCAGTATATAGGTAGAAGACCCGCGATAACGTTTTCCATAATTTCCCCCTTGCTCAAAGTAGCAAATAAGCTTCCTTTATTTAGAAACATAGAAAATAGGTGCAGGAGTAGGCTATTTGGCCCGCCGAGCCTGCACCAGCATTCAGCAAGATCATGGCTGATCATTCACCTCAGTACCCCTTTCCTGCTTTCTCTCCATACCCCTTGATCCCTTTAGCCATAAGGGCCATATCTAACTCCCTCTTGAATATATCTAACGAACTGGCCTCAACAACTATCTGCGGTAGAGAATGCCACAGGTTAACCACTCTCTGAGTGAAGAATTTTCTCCTCATCTCGGTCTTAAATGGCTTACCCCTTATTCTTAGATTGTGACCCTAGGTTCTAGAATTCCCCAGCAACGGGAACATTCTTCCTGCCTCTAACCTGTCCAATCCCGTCAGAATTTTATATGTTTCTGTGAGATCCCCTCTCATTCTTCTAAACTCCAGTGGATACAAGCCCAGTTGATCCAGTCTCTCCTCATATGTCAGTCCTGCCATCCTGGGAATCAGTCTGGTGAACCTTCGCTGCACTCCCTCAATAGCAAAAACATCCTTCCTCAGATTAAGAGACCAAAATTGTACACAATATTCCAGGTGAGGCCTCACCAAGGCCCTGTACAACTGCAGTACGACCTCCCTGCACCTATACTCAAATCCCCTAGCTATGAAGGCCAACATGCCATTTGCCTTCTTCACCACCTGCTGTACCTGCATGCCAATTTTCAATGACTGATGTACCATGACACCCAGGTCTTATTGCACCTCTCCTTTTCCTAATCTGCCACCATTCAGATAACACAAAACCTTTGTGTTTTTGCCACCAAAGTGGATAACCTCACATTTATCCACATTATACTGCATCTGCCATGCATTTTTGCCCACTCACCTAACCTGTCCAAGTCACCCTTCAGCCTCTTAGCATCCTCCTCACAGCTCACGCCGTCACCTAGCTTAGTGTCATCTGCAAACTTGGAGATATTACATTCAATTCCTTCATCTAAATCATTGATATATATTGTAAATAGTTGGAGTCCCAGCACTGAGCCCTGCAGCACTCCACTAGTCACTGCCTGCCATTCTGAAAAGGACCCGTTTATCCCGACTCTCTACTTCCTGTCTGCCAACCAGTTCTCTATCCACGTCAATACATTACCCCCAATACCATGTGCTTTAATTTTGCTCTTGTGTGGGACCTTGTCAAAAGCTTTTTGAAAGTCCAAATACACCACATCCACTGGTTCTCCCTTGTCCACTCTACTAGTTACATCCTCAAAAAATTCTCGAAGATTTGTCAAGCATGATTTCCCTTTCATAAATCTATGCTGACTTGGACCGATCCTGTCACTGCTTTCCAAATGCACTGCTATTTCATCTTTAATAATTGATTCCAACATTTTCCCCACTACCGATGTCAGGCTAACTGGTCTATAATTCCCCTCTCCCTCTCTCCCTTTTTTAAAAAGTGGTGTTATATTAGCTATCCTCGTGTCCATAGGAACTGATCCAGAGTTGATAGACTGTTGGAAAATGATCACCATTGCATCCACTATTTCTAGGGCCACTTCCTGAAATACTCTGGGATGCAGACTATCAGGCCCTGGGGATTTATCGGCCTTCAATCCCATCAATTTCCCCAACAAAATTTCCCGCCTAATAAGGATATCCTTTAGTTCCTTCTTCTCGCTAGAGCCTCTGTCCCATAGTATTTCCGGAAGATTATTTGTCTCTTCCTTCATGAAGACAGAACCAAAGTATTTGTTCAGTTGATCTGACTTTTTTCTGTTCCCCATTATAAATTCACCAATTTTGACTGCAAGGGACCTACGTTTGTCTTCACTACTCTCTTTCTCTTCACATATCTATAGAAGCTTTTGCAGTCAGTTATTATGTTCCCAGCAAGCTTCCTCTCAAACTCTATTTCCCCCCTCCTAATTAAACACTTTGTCCTCCTCTGCTGGATTCTAAATTTCTCCCAGTCCTCAGGTTTGCTGCTTTTTCTGGCAAATTTATATGCCTCTTCCTTGGATTTAACACTATCCCTAATTTTCCTTGTTAGCCACGGTTGAGCCACCTTCCCCGTTTTATTTTTACTCCAGACAGGAATGTACAATTGTTGAAGTTCATCCATGTGATATTTAAATGTCTGCCATTGCCTATCCACCGTCAACCCTTTTAAGTATCATTTGCCAGTCTATTCTAGCCAATTCACATCTTATACCATCGAAGTTACCTTTCTTTAAGTTCAGGACCCTAGTCTCTTAATTAACTGTGTCACTTTCCATCTTAATAAAGAATTCTACCATATTATGGTCACTCTTCCCCAAGGGGCCTCGCACAACAAGATGGCTAATTAGTCCTTTCTCATTACACATCACCCAGTCTAGGATGGCCAGCCCTCTAGTTGGTTCCTCGACATATTGGTCTAGAAAACCATCCCTAATACACTCCAGGAAATCCTCCTCCACCGTATTGCTATCAGTTTGATTAGCCCAATCTATATGTAGATTAAAGTCGCCCATGATACCTGCTGTACCTTTATTGCACGCATCCCTAATTTCTTGTTTGATGCTGTCCCCAACCTCACTACCGCTGTTTGGTAGTCTGTACACAACTCCCACTAGCGTTTTCTGCCCTTTGGTATTCCGCAGCTCTACCCATACAGATTCCACATCATTCAAGCTAATGTCCTTCCTTACTATTGCGTTAATTTCCTCTTTAACCAGCAACGCTACCCCACCTCCTTTTCCTTTCTGTCTATCCTTCCTGAATGTTGAATACCCCTGGATGTTGAATTCCCAGCCTTGGTCACCCTGGAGCCATGTCTCCGTAATCCCAATTATATCATATTCATTAATAGCTGCCTGCGCAGTTAATTCGTCCACCTTATTACGAATATTCCTCGCATTGAGGCACAGAGCCTTCAGGTTTGTCTTTTTAAACACACTTTGTCCCTTTAGAATTTTGTTGTAATGTGGTCCTTTTTGATTTTTGCCTTGGGTTTCTCTGCCCTTCACTTTTACTTTTCTTCTTTCTATCTTTTGCATCTGCCCCCATTTTACTTCCCTCTGTCTCCCTGCATAGGTTCCCATCCCCCTGCCATATTAGTTTAACCCCTCCGCAACAGCACTAGCAAACACTCCCCCAGGACATTGGTTAACAAGTGAAGACAATGATGTGGCGAGGGTGAAAATGGCCTGGGTGATGGGCCAAATGGGCGATAGTGAACCAAATGCTGTAAAAGCACAGCGAATCTGTCACCATCTTTAGGAAGAGTAAGAGATGGGCTGGCGTATTAATACTATCAACAAGAGGAGAGGGGAGATAGTTATATAAACCGAGGACTTGTGAATGGAGTGATTTAGCAGAACATCTCCGTCAAGTACTGGACAGAAGCGTTAAGACATTGAAGAGATACAGGATATGTAAACAGCTAAGGAAATAAACATCTGAGCAAATTGGGAAAGTGTGAAACGGGTTTGGAAATGAGGGTATAGGTGAAGTTTGAAGTTTACTCCGACCAGAAGATTCCAGGGTGCCCAGGACAAAGATTAGATATTGTCCCCCGACGCCTGCATTCAGCTTCATTAGAAAGGTGTAGAGTGATGGAGGTCAGACTGGGAATGGGGAGTTGAAAGGGCTGCCTCATCTTGTCCTAGACTCCAAATATAGCAGTCACCTGGGCCAACATTAAAGCAATGGATTTAAAATCCAGAACCAGGTCCATTTAAGCATTTATGTAAGTTAGTTTGATTCAACCTTCAGGTTTCAGTCACAAAGCTTGAAGACTTGTGAACCCTGTCTCATCGTTTGCCTGATTATTATTTTTCAGTAGTCTATTTTCATGTGCATCTCTTCCCTGCCCCCATGCCCATACTGTGAGCTGTAGATAAGCTGAGTGAGTGCGCTGTCTCTTTTTTTTCCCCCCTCACCCTCTTCTCCCTCTTGGCTAGCTGCCTTATGTTTACAATTCCCTATAGCATACTACCTAATGGGAAATAAATACCCCCCCCCACCTCTTGCAGGGGATGGGGTGGGGTGGGGGGGGGGGGCACGCGGGGGATGTCTGGGGCGGCTTGAAGAAAAACATCCAATTGGGAAGTTTGTGGGAGTTGTGTTTACCTTGGTTCATCTGTGGTGCAGAGCACCAATCCATGGTCCCACCACCTGTGTCCATCCCTCACTTCTTTTGCCCCACCATTGACGGCTGTACCCTCATGTCTCGGCCCCACACTTTGGAACTCCCTCCTTAAACCTCTCTGCCTCTCTACCGTCTTTCCTCCTTTAAGGCACTCCCTAAAACCCCCACCTCTTTGACCAAAGCTTTAGTCTCGCCTCCTTTAGATTGCCATCCATTTTTGTCCAATTAGGCATTGGTGAAACGCCTTCTATTGTCTTGCTATATTTAAGGCGAGAGATTGTAAAGCGACATGATCGGGCCCAGAAGAGGCGAGGGCCCAGGGGTAGCACGGGCCAGCCCACACTGCGATATGTGTGCGCACTAGGTCCGTGCAGCAGAGCTGTCTCCAGTCGTCTTGGTTAACCCTTGCCACTGGAACTAAATCTAGCTCTGTCAAGCCCGTGTGGGTGGCTGGTGTGCAATGGCTACCACATGTTAAAAAAATCCACGCACAGGCATCTTCTACCCTTCAATATGTAGTTTAGTACCTGAAATGTCAGGTCCTTCATTGAAACACCTGTGAACTCATCCCTTTTTGGTGTGGAAGCAAGTCATCCTCGATATGAGGGACCGCCTAAGAGCGAGAGAGAGTGAATCAACAGCCGGATTCATGCCCCGTCCGATTTTCATTTCAGAGCATTAAGACTCTGAAATTTTAAGTTCATTTCTATCATTTTTTTTTAATGCAATTTTTAATATGTTTCCCAAATGACAGCAGAAAATTTGTTATCAATTATCCATCCGGCCACTTACTTCAGGGCTGAATACACTATTGAACGTGGTATTGGCTGGGTGTCTTCTTGATCTGACTTGCATGGTACAGTACAGCACTGTAAATTTGATTTGAAAATTTGTTATCAGTTCATTTGGGAGAAATATACTGTGGTCGTGGTCTTGTAATAAAAGCAGAGCGAGCTGGACATCAGTTATGTATCTCGTAATGAGTAAATGAACATGAAGGGGCGGTTGAGGGGACATTTGTGTTTCTTTGGAGGTAGTTTATCTGAAGCTAATAAGAATCCTTTTATGGCCTTGCCAGTTATTGTGTCTTGCTGACTGAAGGGGCAATTCAGATTGCTTACCTGGTGAGATTTAGAACTAGACCATTGTGTGCACTGTCACAGCTGTCAGACCTTGTCACATCAGCCATAGGACTTGCCATCCATTTTCAGCCCCTCATGCTTGACTGAGCAGACAATCGCTGGTTTGGAAAATTTCTGTAAACAAATTTGTTCAGTGTAGAGCAGAAACTGAAAGGAGCATCCAAATACTGCTCTAACGCCCCCCCCACCCCCCCTCCCCGCCGCCAGTCCTATTGCAGACAAGCAAGGACCATCCAAGTACCGCTCTTCCTCCCCAAGTCTCACTTTACCTCTCCCTGTCCCATTACAGACAAGCAAGGACCACCCAAGTACTACTCTACTTTCCCAAGTCCCACTCTACCTCCCCCAGTCCTACAACAGATAAGCAAGACTTGCTGTACGCAATCTATCTTGGGTGGGATGAGGCTCGCATGGAGCATAAAGACCGGCATGAACCAGTTGGGCCAAATGGCCTGTTTCTTTGCTGTACATTCTATGAAATTCAATGTATTCTTCATCACATTTGGAGCCACTGCAAAGTGCTTTCTTTCAGTGTTGTAGGAGTGTAGTTATAACTACAGGGGAGCTGGAGCCCATTGGACATCTGCTGCCATAACACCTCCAGCAAGTAGTGTTGCATCACTTCGGCTTCACACCACTTGCAAATCCAGCTTAAACATTAAAATTAAAGTTTAAAAAGTTACCAGGTGATCCCACCGAACAACCAGCACGTTTTCAATGGTAGAGAAAAGAAAAGGAAGAAGTTGCAGGACTATGGGGCGTAAGCAAGAATTGATGAACTGGCAAGGAGCTGTCAATCGACTCCTTCCCCAGAAATAAAAGGACATAGGCAGGTATCTTTCACAATGAAATAAAGTTGTCAATCACAACAGGGTTCAAAGCTGGTCTCCTGCCGTCCAGCTCCTTTTCAGAGCAAAATCAAGCTTTGTGAGCCTGATGAAATTGCATGGTGAATACACTTCTTACAGACCAGCCAAATAAGGTGATGACAAACCCCCCCAGATTCAATGGAGAGATAACTATCTGGGCAGTTATCAGTGCGTGCTCTGATGAAGCAGTAACTATTTTCTAACTGTTCTGCAATTGAAATGTTAGCATATTAAATTACCAATTTTTCCGAATGTGTGCTACCAGCTTTGCCCACGAGTTGGAAGCACAGTAAATCAGGGTCGGCATTCCTGCCATTTCCTGATATGTGCACACGGAAGGTGAGGCTCCACCTCAAAGTGTATTTGGAAAATTTATCCCGTGTGTCTCAATGCAGCTGGCCATCGTCGATTTGAAGTTGGGGACAAATGCACTCGCTATTGAATGTGCAGCTTCCAAACCGAATGTGATCTTTTAAAGAGAATATAATGTAACTTCTGTAATTCAGTAAAGAAAAGGAAGGGAAAACAAACCATGAACAAAATGCACCACTTTTGTCACAGTGGCTGTATTATACCATTCTGAACCTGGGACTCGTCAATCAGGCAGACTTATAATTTCTCTTTTTTTATATAACACCAGATAGTCATCTACATATACAGTTATTAAAAGGTTTCTGATGAATGTTAGCAGTCATTATTCCTGCAATTCATTCAGACCATTACAATACTCTCACTCTTTTAATCTTTTGCAACCTTTAATTGTGGATATCCATGTACCAATGTTATGTTATAGATTATTTTAAGCACTGGCTTTAGGCAGGTGGGATGAGGAATGTTCCTGATTTTGTTTTTTTCTTTCCCAGAAAATATTAATTAATAACAAAAATTAACAAAATAACACAGGTAAGTTCTTTCTCCTATTTATGACCCCATTCTGTAGGAATCACTGGCACTCTGTTGATGCTCAACTATAAGGGCCAGAATCCAATTATAAGCATTCCATGATGGTTTGTGAAGTTGTCCTGTTAATCCTGCAGGGGGATTTAGTTAACCAGTGGGGGAGGCACATGAGCATGATGATATAAACACAAAGACATAAGCTTTTAAGAAAAGCCATGGATTTGGATCACCGAGTTCTAATACTGTTAGTGTAGATCCAAATGTGTTTTGAGTGTCCCCAACATCTGCATCTCTGCAACCCTGCCCGCCAACTGATTTCAGGCATTTAAGAAAGAAAAAACTTGCAGTTATTCAGCACCTTTGATGTCCGCATGGACACTCCGAGCACTTTAAAGCCAATGAATTACTTTTGAAGTGCAGTTATTTGTTTTATAGCAAACTCGGCAGCCAATTTACACACAGCAAAATCCTACGAACAATGTGAGGAATGACCAGTTAATCTGCTTTTTGGTGCTGTTGGTTGAGGGATAAATATAGACCAGGACTCCAGCAGAACTCACTTGCTCGTCTTCAAATAGTGCCATATGATCTTTTACATCCACCTCAGAGGGCAGGACCTGTTCTGATCATCTTATTGAAAGGATGGTACCTCCAACAATGCAGCAAATGTCACCCTAGATTATGCATTCATCTCCTGCCAAGGCTGACACTAGAATTTCCACCTGTTATCTCTTCTAAATTTATTCTTCATTAGCTAATATTTATGACTTTTTAATCCTATTACCATACCTTATTTTAAAGTAATATGCCAGTATGCTCCACATGAGCCTCCCAGAACCCTTCTTCATCTAACCCTATCAGCGTATCCTTCTATTCCTGTCTCCCTCAGGTCCTTATCCAGCTTCCCCTTAAATGCATCTGTGCTATTCGTCTCAAGTACTCCTTGTGGTAGCAAGTTCCACATTCTAACCATTCTCTGGGTAAAGAAGTTTCTTCTGAATTCCTTATTGGATTTATTAATGACTATCTTAAATTTATAACCTCTAGTTTTGGGCTCCCCACAAGTGGAAACATCTTCTCTACATCTACCCTATCAAACTCCTTCGTAATTTTAAAGCTCTATTAGATCATCCCTCTGCCTTCTCTTTTCTAGAAAAAAAGAGCCCCGACCTCATAGTTAGAATCTCTCCATTCTGGTATCATCCTTGCAAATCTTTTTTGCACCTTCTCTAGTGTCTCTATCATTTTTGTAATATGGAGATCAGAACTGTGCACAGTGCTCCAAGTGTGGTCTAACCAAGGTTCTGTACAAGTTTAATGAAACCGCTCCATTTTTTAATCCTGTTTCTCTAGAAATGAACCCCAGTGCATTGTTTGCTTTTTTATGGCCTTGTTAACCTGTGTTGCTACTTTTAATGATTTGAATCGGTACACCTAGATCCCTTTGCTGCTCTACTCCATTTAGACTTTTAAGGCTAGAAATTCCGTAGCGCCCCGTTTGAAAAGTTGAAAAAATAGCACCAGCTGCTAATTTTTCTGACCTCCCGCCCGGTAAATTCAGCTTTCGCACTCTAAATGGGAAGTGGAAATTCTCCCTGGTATTTTCCAAGAATTATGTGGCCTCCTTATTTCTCCTATCAAAATGCACCTCTCTCACTTATCTATATTGTAATATAATTTGCCTTTTACACAACCATTCAGCGGGTTTAGTAATGTCTTCTTGTATTTTGTCACAGTCTTCCTTACTATTAATTATTTGTCTCCAATTTGGTGTCAACCATAAATTTTGAATTTGTACTTTTGATTCTCGAGTCCGAATTGTGTATATAATGATTTGTATACTTGGGACAACAAAACAATTTTCATTTATATAGTGCCTTTAACATAGTAAAATGTCTCAACGCTCCTTTGTTTGATAATTACCAAAGGAGCATTATCAAACAAAATTTGACACTGAGACACGTAAGGAGATATTAGTATAGATGACCGACCAAAAGCTTGGTCAAGGAGGTAGCACTTTAAGGAGGAGAGAGATATAGAGAGACAGAGAGGTTTAGGGAGTGTACTCCAGAAAATGGGGCCTCGGCAGCTGAACTCCATTCCCTTATCCCTTTTACCGACCTCTTCTGTCCAATGAAAATCGGATGTGCGCAAGAGGCTAGAATTGGAGCAGTGCAGAGATCTCAGAGAGTTGTAGGGCTGGAGGAGGTTACACAGATAGGGAGAGGCGAGGCCATGGAAGGATTTCAAAACAAGGATGAGAATTTTTAAATTAAAGCGTTGCCGGACCGGGAACCAATATAGGTCAGCGAGCACAGGGGTGATGGGTGAACACAATTTGGAGTTCCACATCTCTTTGCTTCTCTACAGAACCTAGTTTTCACCATTCAGAAAATAGTCTGATTTATTTTTCCCATGTTAAACTCTGCCATAGTTTTGCCCGGATAGTTTATCTGTCTAAATCCCTTTGCAACTTCCTGTTACCATTTGCATTACTTACTGTCCCTCCTAATTTAGTGTCATCTGCAAACTTGGAAATAACAATCTGTACTTCTTCATTAAACATTGCAGGGTATAACTTATTTAGAAATACAGAGAGGGGAAAATGGAGGTAGAGAAAAATGATGTAGCTATCAACAAGATAAAAATAGAATCCATATGGATAGAGATAAAAGATAATAAAGGATCAATCAGACTAATAGGTGTAGTTTACAGACCAACTAATAGTGGAAGGAAGCTGGAGGAAGAAATATGTGGACAAATTAGGGAAATTAGTAAAAAACATAGATTAATAATAATAGAGGATTTCAACTACCCCAATATTAATTGGGCAGAAGGAATAGGTAAAGGGGCTAGTGAATGGAGTTCCTGCAATGTGTGCAGGACTCCTTTCTAACCTAATATGTAAAAAGCCCAACAAGGGAGGATTCACATTTGAATCGAGTAATGGGGAATGAACCAGAGCTGCTCATTGGAATTCAGAAGATTGCGAGGTGATCTTATCGAAACGTATAAGATTATGAGGGGGCTTGACAAGGTGGATGCAGAGAGGATGTTTCCACTGATAGGGGAGAGTAGAACTAGAGGGCATAATCTTAGAATAAGGGGCCGCCCATTTAAAACTGAGATGAGGAGAAATTTCTTCTCAGGGTTGTAGATCTGTGGAATTTGCTGCCTCAGAGAGCTGTGGAAGCTGGGACATTGAATAAATTTAAGACAGAAATAGACAGTTTCTTAAACAATAAGGGAATAAAGGGCTATGGAGAGCGGGCAGGGAAGTTTACGTGAGTCCAGATCGGATCAGCCATGATCGTATTAAATGGCAGAGTATGTTCGAGGGACCGTATGGCCAACTCCTGCTCCTATTTCTTATGTTCTTATAAGAGAAGTAAAATTAGGGGAACATTTAGGCAATAGCGACCATAATATAACACACTTTAAGATGATAATTGAGAAGGACATAAGTATGATGAAAACCAAGTTGGAGAAAAGATGATTTTAAGGGGCTGAGAATAAAAATTTGAAAAATAAAATGGGCAACTGTACTGACAAATAGCAATGTAAAACAGCCATAGGAAATATGTAAAACGGTGTTCAACAGAATGCAGGAACAATATATCTAAAAAGAACTAAACATTAATGAGACTCCATGGATGAATAAAGCCTTAAGGGAACAATTGAGTGTAAGGAAAGAGGCATACTTAGTACCAACACAGAAGTGCATGATAAGGGAGAATATGAAGAGATTAGGAGATGTCATCAAATCAAGTAGGAAAGCAAAAAGGAACTATGAAATTAAATTATCAAGGAATATAAAACAAAATAATAAAATATTTTACAGGCACATTAATAAAAAAAAGATTGGGATGAGAATAGGGCCATTAAGGGATAGACAGGTAACGATAGAGAGATGGCAGAAATATTAAATCATTATTTTGCTTCAGTATTTATCAGGGAGATAGAACAGTTGAACATGACATTGGATGATGAGATTAGTAATGAGATAAGTGCATTTAAAATAAAGAGGGGATATATTAAATAAACTAATCAGTCTCACAGAGGATAAAACCCCTGGATCCAAGCATTTTAAAAGAATCTAGGGAAGAGATAGCATAGGCATTACTACACATATTTAATAATTAATTAGAAAAAGGTTAGTGCCAGAGGACTAACGGATAGCTCATGTAATACCTATATTTAAGAAGGGGGATAGAACATGTCCAGGGAATTATAGACCAGTCAGTTTAACATCATTGGTAGGAAAAATAATGGAGTCCATACTAAAGGAGAAAATAGAAGAAAATCTAGAAATCAAAAATATAATAATGAATAGTCAGCATTGATTTCAAAAGGGAAAGTCTTGCTTGCCCTATTTTGTCTGTAAGCACTTTAGTAATGACTCCACGAGGCAAGGTATTGTACTTGAACTGTGGTGACCTTAGTCCATTTATTACAGCTCCTGAGTGAGGGTACAGCATGGCGAGCTCCCTTTTATCCTTGTGTACAGGTGACTCCTAGGTCTCCACCAGTTGCACCCTCTGATGGTACAAGCATAGTGTATACAGTGTGAAGGTACATCCAGTAGTCTTATGTAACTGTACATTGCGTGTACAAGGAGTATACTTATGTTCTACAGAGACAATATCACTCTCCCCTAAATCTTGTGCCATTGGCCTTTGCATTGTGTGCTCTGGCCCTAGACTTGAGTGCCCAAAGCTCTTGTACCTTGTCTATGCTTTGGCTAGGCTCTCTCCCTGTTGACCCCCAAGTTCTTATTGCCACAACATTGGGAAGTGGTCAGCAGTGGATGGCTTGAGTTTGCAGTGGGGCTTGAGTGGGTTCTGGGTGTGATCCATGTGTGTCCATGGCTACATACTTCCATTTCCCCCCCCCGCCCCCCCAGCCCCCCCACCCCACATAGACCATGTGTGTGGCTCAACACCTGCATGTGCATACATGTACATAAAGAAAGAACAAAAAAAACATAGGATTAATACATCACTGTTTGGGTTCTGCAGTAGTGGAACAAGTACATTTTACAGGTAAGCTACATACGTGGTATCAAAGTCTTGCCCCTGGGTTGTGTAGGTGCAGGTGGGTGAGGGCTAGTTCCAGAGCAACCAGACTGTGTCCAGGTTGTCTGATGGTGGCGCTGCGCCTCCTGCCAGTTGGGTGGACTCCGATCGCTCCCCTGGTTGAGTCTCAGGGCCTTTTCCATTGCCTAGTGGTGGGCAGAGCCACAGGAGTGTGTGGTCTCCCTGTCCTCCTTTGAGGGCTGCGGTGTCTCTTTGCCCTTCAGCGATAGTGGGAGCCTGGTCAACCCAGGTCCCATTGGGAAAGCTGGAGGGTTCAAGCCACTTGCTCTCTGTACTGGCCCTGGTGGCCAGAGAGGTAGAGCCGATCAGGAGCAGGATACCTGTAGTGGTGCCTTTGCCGTCCGCTGACTGATCGCTGGCCCTGCAGCTGGTATGTTCTCTCTGTGTGTGGCCATGCTCCCTGGGGCATCACATTGGTCCCGGAGGCGCAGGCTACATGGCCGGGTAGCCCGCTGGACCTGGGTGCTTCCGATGGGAGGTTGCTCTTGGTTTTGTCGGCATGCATGTAGAACCCGGCATCGCACATCATTGCTTCATTTACTCTCACAATACAATCGCCCGACTTAGCATGGTTAGTTACATTTACATACTTGAATTTGTCAATGACATCTCTTACATATGTATCACCGGCATCGCTGTATAACGAGTGGAACTGTCCCTTTAATTGTGATGGGTTGCCGGTCTCCTTTAAGAGGGCCTTGCAATCTTTACCCCAATCCGGTTCGTTACTCGGCATCACGTGTTGCTCCATCAACGCTGCCCCTCGTGGTCTGGGCGCCGCCATCTTTACTTCAGGCGCTTCACCTCATGGTTCGGGCGCCATTTTCTTTCTTTCCACGAGGTCGGCTGTGGTGATCCTTTTCTCCCCAGGTTCTGCCATAGAAGCAGGGAAATTGCCTTCTGCGCGATTTTCTTCCTCCGGAGTCCTGCCACTGGAGCCTGGAAGGTGAGGTCTGGTCGTTGCGGCTGGATCATCTCGCCATTGGGTTGAGCGGTCTGGGTCGTCTCCACACAGTCGAGTTGAGCGGCTGGTTTTACAGATGCTGTGCTGGATCCAACTTCGGGGCTGCGAAGGACATCGATCGCTGGAGGTTGGAGGTTTTCCCAGCTCCGACGGGTCTTTTTCATCCTCCTTCTTCCTAGCAGCGTTGGACCATCCCCAGCAACGATCCACAAAGGTAACTTGTGCATCGCGCCGTCATGGGACACCTGGACATCCACTTTGCCAACGACTGGGATGGTGTTGTTTGTGTAGGTGAGCAGCTTCACTTGAATCGGGTCATTCGACTATATTGTCCCAGAGGTTCTCAAAGGCCGCCTGATTCATCAGTGACTGGCTCGCCCCTGTGTCCACCTCCATCGTGACTGGAACACCGTTGATTTTGATTTCCATTTTCAACGGGGATCTCTCGGTGGTACAGGTAAACACTCCGTACACCTCATCGTGGGGCTGAGCTGCCTCATGGACCCTCTCTTCATTGTCGCTGGAGTTCGGATGATCGGCCAACTCTTCATCGACTTGGTGAGTACAATTTCTCTTGCACATTTGCTGGAGGTGGCCTTTCGTGTTACAGCCTTTGCAAGCATAGTCTTTATAGCGGCACTGGTGGGCCCTGTGATATCCTCCACAGCGCCAGCTTAGGGTTAGCCGGTTGGCCCCATGTGGCAGACTCGGGATTGCGGGACTCGGGGTTCTGTTCTCTCTTCCCAGAGAGAGACTGCCTGCAGCAGCCTTGCCATAAAAAGCGCCAGTCGGTTTACAGTACTTGCTGGGTTAGAGGCCTGGGGGTGAGTCATCCGCTTGAAATCGCAGGCCGAGATCATGAACGCCTGGCTCACATTAATTGCTTTCTGCAGGGTGACCGTGGCGTTTGCAGAGAGCAGCTTGTGGAGAAGGCCTTCGTGGCCGATTCCAATAACGAAGATGTCCCGCAGTGCTTCGGTGAGGTGGTCGCCAAAATCACATGGTGCAGCCAATCGTCTGAGTTCTGCGGCATATTTTGCGATTTCTTGGCCTTTGGGCAGCCGGCGGGTGTAGAACCGGTTGATGGCTGTGAGGATGCTCTCTTTAGGTTTGAGTTGTTCCGGTATCATCGTTACAAGCTCCACGTATGTTTAGGTCGTTGTCTTCGCTGGGGCTAGCAAGTCCCTGACGAGGCCATAGACGGTGGGCCCACAACTGCTGAGCAGTATAGCTCTGCACTTATCAGCCAGCGAGGCCGGGTGGTCTCACGCCAGGTCGTTCGCAATGAAGAAGTGTTCGAGCCTTTCCACAAAGGCTTCCCAATCTTCCCAATCGGCGAATTGTTGAAACGTGCCAAGGTTAGCCATTTTCACGTGGAAATTCGTAATCCCGTTGCTAGTTATTATGTCTGTAAGCACTCTAGTAATGACTCCACGAGGTAAAGTATTGTACTTGAACTGTGGTGACCTTAGTCCATTTATTACAGCTCCTGAGTGAGGGTACAGCATGGTGAGTTCCCTTTTATACCTGGTTACCTGTCATGTACAGGTGACCCCTAGGTCTCCACCAGTTGCACCCTCTGGTGGTACAAGCATAGTGTATGCAGTGTGAAGGTACATCCAGTAGTCTTATGTACATTGAGTGTACAGGGAGTATACTTATGTTATACATACACAACATGACCAACCTCATTGAATTTCTGGGACATTTTACTATGTTAAATGCACTATATAAATGCAAGTTGTTGGTGTCCTGAAAAGTTCCTGTTGGAATTTTAAACATATTCTGTAATGCCTCACTGTAAGTTCCTCCAGTCGAGCCTCTTCCATTTCCTCCTTCACCCCTTCACGGCACAGGAAGAGAGGGATTCCCATTGGGAAATCCATTTCTCCAATCCAAATAAAACCTCCTCCAGTACTCACCATAACTGGCAGGAGAAGTCTTCAGGAAAACTCCCGATCTGCAAACAGCAAAACTGCCGATATCAGAACCACAATAGCCTCCTCAGGGATAATGCTGCACTGTACATGCCACCACCTGTATACAGTGACAGTGCTTTCAGAGATCAGGTTTGGGATGATAATTGGGGTAAATTGCATGAAGGCCTCGGCCACATCCCCCTGCCCTCATTTACATGTGGTGGGGCAGGCTCTGAGTGGGTCATGCTCCAGACTGATGGGTTTTAAGGAGGATAATTTTGGAACAACTTTTTGGGACGGTGTTGTGGTGGTTGGCTATAATGTCCCATTTCATTGTCTTTATTAACCCAACACTGACCAAGGACAGGCAGTAAAAAGGTGGAAGATATAGCCCAATACGTTCCTACAAAAAAAGCATGTTCCATTTTTACCTGTTTCATTTACTTTTTGTACTAGAAAGAAAATGGAGAACTTTGTGCGAAAGGATGTACAACAGCTGCAAAACTTTATCAAGAGTGGAAATCAGTTTTTGAAGAAGGTTCGGTCATTCTTTGCAAATTCTGTGCGAGAGGGAAAGCTTCGCCAAGACAAAGCAAAAGCCTACTTCAAAGAGGTATTTTTTTTAACTTGTACGTTAAAGATACATAAAACTTGGAAAGTGGGTGATCCAGTTTTCCCTCTGAATAGCGAACATACTGTTGAATTGATAACTCGGTTTTATTAATTTTGAAATATTTTTAATTTATATATAGATTGGAGTGCCTGCCACCATCCATCTGATTTTGTGGCACTATTGGAGAGGGCAGATAGTGGGGGGATCCATTCTGCCAGATCCCCACTCACTTTTGCAACAAATGCAGCACATTGTCTGTCACCACCCTCCTTATAAACGCAAAAACCGTGAGAGTGGAATCCCCAGGCTCTTCAGCCAAGGACATCTCTTCACCCTCCACTCAGTAACATCGTCTTTATGTTGTTAATGACTAAAATGTTAACATGTTTTTTTTTAATTTTGCAGATATTGCATACAATATTATTTCAAGGCAGCATTAATCTTCCTGTTATTGAACCGGAGTCTTTTTTTGAAAGAGCGGAATTTGAGCAATTATCTACTAAGTATCCAGATGTCTTTCAGAAACACAACACTCACCTCCCAACTCGTCCTCCTTATACAGTGCTACTTGATGTGGTAGGTTGAATTAGCTCATCCGGAGAAGCACCGTATATTGCAGCACAGAAACAGGCCATTTAATCAATGAAGTCCGAGCCACTTAGTCGAATCCCCCACATCCTTTAATATTATTACGCAAACATACAGCGGGACAGATTTTCCTCTGTGATGTGGTTACTGCTGGAAGTTTACTCGAACTTTACTTCCACAACCACTGTTACACTGCAGAGTGCCAGCCCAATTATACTTGGTGTAGCTTCATTAAAAGTGTATGGTAGGCTTCTGGCACTATTAGTATCGTCGACAGTGAACTCACCTTGCGGGGTGAGGCTGTGGAACAGTCCAGTGCTGCTGCAACAGCTGAATGAGCAAAGGCAGCCATTTTGTGTATAGCTCGCTGCAATATCTAAGGTTAGGGCTTCTTCAGGGCATGGAGCTCACAAATTTAACCAGGCTGCATTGGTCTCCTGGGGAGGTCTCTTCCGCCCATTGGAAGGGAAGAGAACCTCCCTGCGTGCTGTGCTTCCCTCCATTAGCATTTGGAGGGAGTCATGGGAGAGCCTGGGTGCAGCCGTGCACCTTTGTGCAGTGCTTGTCAGTGTTTGTTGCACCTCAATGCAGTATCGCCTCAATTCACGCAAGGCTCCTGCTAGAAATCCATTGTAAGTCCATTTTGGACCAAAAAAGATAGATCCGAGTATTTTTTAAATGGTGAAAAGCTACTGAAAAGTGGATGTCGAAAAAGATTTAGGGGTCTCTGTACACAGATCACTGAAATGTAGTGCTGAGGTATAACAAAAATCAAAAAGGCTAATGGAATGTTAGCCTTTATATCTAGAGTGCTACAATATGAAGGGGAAAGTTTATATTATAGCCCTGGTTAGACCATATCTGGAGTGCCGTGTACAGTTCTGGTCATCGTACCTCACAAAGGATATATTGGCCTTGGAAGGAGTACAGCCAAAAGTCACCAGAATATTACCAGGGGCTGGATAAATATCACAGGGACAATGGCCCTTTAACATCTTGGCAGGAGCTCCTGCTTCTCTCCCCTGTGTGGCTGGATAGTAAACTGAAGTCTCAGGTGAGAAAGAACATCTTGCAGACCTTGAAGAGTGGTGTAACCAACAAACTATGACCTGGGCAAAAGTCCATCAATTCAGGACATAAGAACATAAGAAATAGGAGCAAGAGTAGGCTACCTGGCCCCTCGAGCCTGCTCTGTCATTCAATAAGATCATGGCTGATCTGATCATGGACTCAGCTCCACTTCCCTGTCCGCTCCACATAACCCTTTATTCCCTTATCGCTCAAAAATCTGTCTATCTCCTCCTTAAATATATTCAGTGACACAGCCTCCACATCTCTCTGGGGCAGAGGATTCCACAGATTTACAACCCTCTGAGAGAAGAAATTCCTCCTCATCTCAGTTTTAAATGGGCGGTCCCTTATTCTGAGACCATGTCCCCTAGTTTTAGTTTCCCCGATGAGTGGGAATATCCTCTCTGCATCCACCTTGTCGAGCCTTCTCATTATCTTATAAATTTCGATAAGATCACCTCTCATCCTTCTGAACTCCAATGAGTAGAGGCCCAACATACTCAACCTATCTTCATAAGTCAACCCCCTCATCTCCGGAATCAACCTAGTGAACCTTCTCTGAACAGCCTCCAATGCAAGTATATCCTTCCTAAATACGGAGACCAAAACTGCACGCAGTACTCTAGGTGTGGCCTCACCAATGCCCTGTACAGTTGTAGGAGGACTTCCCGGCTTTTATACTCTATCCCCCTTGCAATAAAGGCCAACATTCCATGTGCCTTCCTGATTACTTGCTGTACCTGCATACTAACTTTTTGTGTTTCATGCACGAGGACCCCCAGGACCCTCTGTACTGCAGCACTTTGCAATTTTTCTCCATTTAAATCATAATTTGCTTTTCTATTTTTTCTGCCAAAGTGGATAACCTCACATTTTCCCACATTATACTCCATCTGCCAAATTTTTGCCCACTCACTTAGCCTCTCTATGTCCTTTTGCAGATGTTTTGTGTCCTCCTCACACATTGCTGTCCTTCCCATCTTTGTATCAGCAGTAAACTTGGCTATATTACACTCGGTCCCTTCATCCAAGTCATTAATATAGATTGTAAAAATGAAGACCCAGCACCGATCCCTGCGGCACCCTACTAGCCCCTGTTTGCTAACTGGAAAATTACCCATTTATTCCGAATCTCTGTTTTCTGTTAGTTAGCCAATCCTCTATCCATGCTTATATATTACTTCCAACCCTGTGAACTTTTATCTTGTACATAAACCTTTTATGTGGCATCTTATCGAATGCCTTTTGGAAATCCAAATACACCACATCCATTGGTTCCCCCTTATCCACCCAGCTCGTTATATCCTCAAAGAACTCCAGCAAATTTGTCAAACATGATTTCCCTTTCATAAAACCCTGCTGACTCTGCTTGATTGAATTATGCTTTTCCAAATGTTCCGCTACTGCTTCCTTAGTAATGGACTCCAGCATTTTCCCAAAAACAGATGTTCGGCTAACTGGTCTATAATTTTATGCTTTTTGTCTGCCTCCTTTTTTTAAATCATCATCATAGGCGGTCCCTCGAATCGAGGATGACTTGCTTCCACGCCAAAAAGGGATGTGTTCAATGAGTTCACAGATGTTTCAATGAAGGACCTGACATTCCAGGTCCCGAACTATGTGTTGAAGGGTGGAAGCTGCCTGTGCGTGGATTTTTTTAACGTGTGGTGACCGTTGCACACCAGCCACCACACGGGCTCGACAGAGCTAGATCTTGGTCCAGTGGCAAGGATTAACCAAGACGACTGGAGGCCAGCTCTGCTGCACGGACCTAGTGCGCGCACATATCGCAGTGTGGGCTGGCCCTCGCTGGGCCGCAAACTCGCGCCTCTCCTGGGCCCTGATCACGTCCCTCTACAATCTCTCGCCGCTCCTTCACCCCTCCTGCTATGCCTGCCCGCACTCCAATCAGCGACCTGGATTTGGATGACTTCAAGGAGCAGCTGTATGTCCATCTGTAATTTGGCTGCACCGACAGTTACCTCTTGCCACCACTTTTGTATTCATGAAGGAGCAAAAAGCTGCCTTTGTTCGGCCACCAACACTGCCTCCGCAAAATTCTACAAATTCATTGGCAGGTTAGGCGTAACAATGTCAGTGTTCTCTCTCAGGCCAACATCCCCAGCATCGAGGCATTGACCACGCTCGATCAGCTCCGTTGGGCGGGCCACATGGTCCGCATGCCCGATACTCGACTCCCCAAGCAAGCGCTCTACTCCGAGCTCCGCCACGGCAAGCGAGCCCCAGGAGGGCAGAGAAAATGCTTCAAGGACACCCTCAAAGCATCCTTGGAATAAATGTAACATCCCCACCAACTCTTGGGAATCCCTGGCCGAAGACCGCGCAAAGTGAAGGAAGACGCATCCGGGAAGGCGCCAAACAGGTCGAGTCTCTTCGCCGGGAACATGCGGAAGCCAAGCGCAAATAGCGGAAGGAGCGTACGACAACCCAAGCAACCCACCCACCCGTCCCTCCAACCACCGTCTGCCCCACCTGTGACAGAGACTGTAGGTCCCGCATTGGTCTCATCAGTCACCTGAGAACTCATATTAAATAGGTTTTCCAATCCTTTGTGGTTTTCCAATCCGCTGGGACCACCCCAGAATCCAGGGAATTTTGATAGATTACAACAAATGCATCCACTATCTCTGCAGCCACTTCTTTTAAGACCCTAGGATGTAAGCCATCAGGACCAGGGGACTTGTCCACCTTTAGTCCCATTATTTTACTTCTTTAGTGATAGTGATTGTAATAAGTTCCTCCCTCCCTATAGCCCCTTGATTATCCACTGTTGGAACGTTTTTAGTGTCTTCTACCGTGAAGACCGATACAAAATATTTGTTCAACGTCTCTGCCATTTAATTCCCGAGTCTTATCCTCTAGGGGATCAACATTTACTTTAGCCACTCTTTTCCTTTTAATGTACCTGTAGAAACTCTTACTATCTGTTTTTATATTTCGTGCTAGTTTACTTTCATAATCTGGCACAAAAACAAAAGGAAATCCGAGGTGATCTAGTGTTAGTGCTTGGAGGAACATTATAGATTCTGGCTGAGATTAGTGATGCTTTTGAAGCTTCTGCATGGTATTATGAGTCTCAGTGTACAATACAGGAGAAGAGCGTTAAATATATTTTTTGGCCACTGGTGAGGGAAGTTTTGGTGTGGACGAGATAACGGTACGTCTGCTGCTATCTATCTGGGACCTATTGCACTCCAAGGCTCTGTACTCTATTCCTTGAAGGTTCTGCTGGTAGGATTTAAGGGAATGTGCCAGATTAAGACTACCTCGTAAGTCCCTCAGCTTCAGTGTTCAAAGCTCACTACACAGTGTTGGCATGCAATCAAGGCCATCATCTCGGACATGACCTAGCGCCCTGGGAAACCCAGCATGCAGCTGTTAAATTTAAATAGTTGGCAAAAGCTGAGGAATGCAGCCTCATTTAAATGTTATAAGCTTGGACCTGCCTCCCCAGAGCGGATTACTTAGCCGACCCGCCGCGGTTAAACCAGAAGCAGGGACGTTTGCGGCGGATTAGGGTAGGGTTTCACATATTTAACTACTTTACACCCCCCCCCCCCCCACCGAACCTCTTTCGCCCTTCGTGGGGGCTGGCGGGGATTAAAATTCCCCCATTGTTTATCTCACTCCTGTTTGTGGGACTTTGCTGTGTGCAAATTATCTTTAATGTTGCCTAATAACATAACGTTCTTGCTATTGAGGGAGTGCAGCGAAGGTTCACCAGACTGATTCCTGGGATGGCAGGACTGACATATGAGGAGAGACTGGATCAACTGGGCTTGTATCCACTGGAGTTTAGAAGAATGAGAGGGGATCTCATGGAAACATATAAAATTCTGACGGGATTGGACAGGTTAGAGGAAGGAAGAATGTTCCCGTCGCTGGGGAGTTCCAGAACCAGGGGTCACAGTCCAAGAATAAGGGGTCAAGAATAAGGGGTAAGCCATTTAGGACCGAGATGAGGAGAAACTTCTTCACTCAGAGAGTGGTTAACCTGTGGAATTCTCGACGGCAGAAAGTTGTTGATGCCAGTTCACTGGATATATTCAAAAGGAAGTTAGATATGGCCCTTACGGCCAAAGGGATCAAGGGGTATGGAGAGAAAGCAGGAAAGGGGTACTGAGGTTGAATGATCAGCCATGAACTCATTGAATGGCGGTGCAGGCTCGAAGGGCCAAATGGCCTACTCCTGCACCTATTTTCTATGTTTCTATGTTTCTATGACTTACTTCAAAAGTAATTAATTGACTGAAGTGCTTTAGTTTGCCCGCAGGCCATGAAAGGGGCTATACAAATGCAAGTTGTTTCCTTCTTTATGATTGGTACATGTTTGTTTTACAGGTTGTTGAAGTCACAAAAACAAGACATATTGATGATGTTTTAAAGTGTCTGTTGGATCTGACTGAACAAATGGTTGTGGAATTTACTGAAAGCAGCAAATGTGGAAATGTCTTTATGTCAACAGTCATCAGCTACTGCTATTTTTGGGATGTTGATGTCAGAAGGCGGACAACAGAGAATTACTTTGGTGCTTCAGTGTCATGTAAAGGAAGGAAGCAGAAAGAAATTATGATAGATATATTGTGCTTTAAAACATGGCACAGTGCCATTAGCATGGCAGTATGTATTGGCAACTGGTGTAATAAACAAGCTTTTAGATTTCCTCCTGAAGTACAATCCACAGTTTTAAAAATAAACTCTCCTTCAAAAAGCACTACATTAGACAGTCAACGTTATCTCCCATCAAATGTCCAGATACCCAACTCTCTTGAAATTAGCAGAATTCTTAGTCAACGTATAAGCTTAATTCCCAGAGCGCCTTATGAGAGATGCCAAGATATGCTCACAGACATTAATTCTGATCCAATTCCAGTAGGCGAGAAACATTGCGAATATGGTAACTGTGCTGAGTGTGAATCTCTAAGCCAGATTCTGTATGCTAACCCGCAACTTGCCAAGAGACTACAATTTCTAAATTTTTCAACTGAACAAATGAATGAGCTAATTGATAGAAAACTGAAAAGACTTCATGACAATCTTAAATCATTGGGGTTTAATGTGGAACATGAGTTTTTATTTTATAATCCATCTGCATAGAGAGTACTGCACTGTAGAGATTCCAACCCTGAAAGCACATTATATCACTCAGTATGTCACATACCTGGTCATCTAATAACCCAGCTGCATGTATACACTTGTGGAGTCTCACTCTTTGTACTGTAAAATACAATTTAATGGACTGAAAATTCTGGGCAGCACATTCACAAATCCCCAATTTGTGCTTCCTGCGGACGATTGTTCGCGCCGGGACTGGCCCTGTCAGAACATCTGAGGAAATTAAAAACATTAAAAAGTGTCCCATTTTCAGATAGGTAATTCAATCGATTGCTCTATGATCAATTGCAGTAGAGAAACTGGCTACTTCAGATTTAATTAAGCTCCGATGTCGACAGCAATACTGGATGCCCATGCAGCCCTTGGACCCAGCATTGCTAGGGCACAAATGGCAGGAAATAGGTCGTATAACCTATCTCCCTCATTTGCATGGGCATCATAATATGACCATCCCGAATTGCAACACATATCCTGGGGGTTGGCATTTCAGTAATCAATCCAAATTAATACATTTAAAAAGATGTTGACATTTATGAGCACAGGATAAATATATTTTTTTAAACTGCAGACAAAAAATAAGTACTTGTAAATAAATCCCTGGCCTTGGACTGTGACATGGTTTACATTGCATGCTTAGGGTCTCTTTTTTTAAATAACATTTATTCTACATTAATGTCACCTCCTTTAAAAATAACATCCAAACAAAAATGAGAATAAGACAACTTTGCAGGAGACTTCATGACATAATAATGTAATTTTAGATCTATTGCAGCACTTACCTGCTAATTTTTTACAGAATGAAATCATGAGTTTTATATTCTGCTATGTTCTGTGGGATCAACAGATAAATAAAAATGGGGCAAAGCAAATTCCAATTTTCAGTGTTTTTTACTTGAATAAAGATGAACATGCAGTATGAACATGGCAATAATATTTTTGCATGCAAATTACTGTCATCTATTTGCACATAGTTTACACAATGAGGTTCACATAATTATGAATAACAAAGTGATAGAGAAATCAGAGAAATTGATGAGATGAATGTAATTAAATCTTATAGATAAATAATAATATATTTTATTTATATAGCGCTTTTAACAGAGTAAAACTAACCAAGGCGCTTCACAGCCGTGTTAAAGACAAAACAGATAAAATACATACTCCAAAGTTTGCACATATTTAAAGCTACTGTTAAAGTGACTTCACAACATTTAGTTATTTAGTTGCAATATTTTAGTGTCAGTATTTTTCTGACAAGTCGTGGCAATACAAGTATTTACAGGTGGCCAATTTCACGAACAAACTGTCTGGGGAGGGGTGGTTGGGGATGGGGCGGAAGTCCAATCCGTTTTAATGGTGGAACCTCATTTGAATGGTGCCTGCAAACTGCCAACCCTTACGGGAGTCCAGAGGCAAGTCGCCAGGTTCGGGTTGGTGCAGTTTTGGGCAGCCCAGCCAACAGCAAAGTCGTCAAGTGGGGGGAGCTTCGGGAGGGTATTGGGAACGCAGCCTGGGGCGGCAGCAGCCCAACTATTTTTGTGGCGTCCAGAGCAACACTCCTGCTTCTCGTGGCCACACAAAAGTAAGGGGCCCAAATTGCCTGTTCTGCGCCCTCCCGTTAGCACCTCCGTTTGGGTGTCGGGCTGAGGCCACAGCACCACGCTGCCCAGGTGGCCCAGTGGAGGGCATCAAAGTGCCTTCAGAGTTCGCAGCGGCCCTCCCCTCTAACGGAAATGGAGGGGCATTGAAACGCGTCAGCGCTACATGGAGAAGCTGTGTAATGCCGATCCCACCCACGTAGCTCCCCGACACCGCCCCAACAGGAAGTGGAGCGCGTGACATGGCACTCCACTTCCTGTGAGGGGCGGTAACGCGAATTCCATGGTCGGGGCGGGATGTAACCCAATTTTGCCTCCTAAAGTTTTTAAACTTACCTTCGAGGGACTCCATTTTCGGTCCGATAGTTTAGGGCTCGAAATTTGTTGTGCCCCATTTGGGGCGTTAATTTTTGAAAAGTTGAAGAAGTAGAACCACGCGCTAATCATTCTCTCCTCCCGCAATATTCAGCTTTAGTGCTCCGAGGGAATTGGAGCGCTAAATCAAGTGCTAACCACTTCTCTTATGGCGCTAAAGTCCGAGAGCGGGGCGGTAGCAGCAGAGCGCTAAACAATTTAGAGCGCATTGGTGACAGCACTCTTTCATCACAGAGGCTGCTTCCCTTGCAATGATGATGCACAAGCCAATTGTCGGAAGTTATGTTTTACAGGGTGCCATTACAGCCCCAAACACTCTCACAAAGTGGAGGGCTTGGACATCTTGCACCAATGAAACATGAAAAATTTTGCGCGCACACCAGACAGGTGCAAGTAATAAAGGTTGCGCTTGCTGAAAAGCATTCCCCTGAATTACCACTCCCCAAGCGGCCAGCCGAGTTCACAATGTCTCCTCAAAACTGCCAGGAAACTTCACCTGCATCGCAAAGTTCACCGCGCTCGGTCGGTAACCCCTTAGCACCCCACTACTGCCCCCCGCAGGCACTAACAGGAGGCGCAAAGCAGCCAAATTTCTCCCCCTTTCTATTTTATTCTGAAACATCCGAAGGTGCTTCATCAAACGAAAATAGATACTGAGCCAAAGATGGAGATATTACGAGGGGTGACTAAAGCTTGGTCAGAGGTAGATTTTGAGAAGGGTCTTAAAAGGAGGAGAGAAAGGTGGAGAGGCAGAGCGAGTTAGGGAGAGAATTCCAGAGCTGAGGTCGTGGATAGCTGAAGGCACAGCCGCCAATAGTGGGGTGAAGGGAATGATGGCTGGGTAAGGGGAATGATGGCTGGGTAAGAAGCCAGAGTTCTCAGAGGGCTGAAGGAAGTCACAGAGATAGGGAGGGATGAGGCCATGAAGTGATTTGAACACAAGGATGAGAACTTCAAGTCTGAGGCATTGGTGCACCAAGCGCCGGTATAGATTAGCAAGCACAAGAGTGATGGGTGAACAGGACTTGGTGCGGGTTCAGATAAGGGCTGCAGAGCTTTGGATGACTCAACTTTATGGAGAGTGAAGGATGGGAGGCTGAGCAGGAGAGCGTTAGAATAGTTGAGTCTGGAGGTGACTAAAGCATGGATGAGGTTTTCAGTAGCGGCTGAAGCAGGGGCAGAGGCAGGCAGTTTTATAGAGGTGGAAGTAGATGGCTTTGTGATGGAAGGGATATGGGGTTGGATGCTCAACTGAGCATCAAATAGTATGCCAGAGTTGCGCCACCTGATTCAGCCTGAAACAGTGGCTGGGGAGGGGGATGGAATTGTGGCAAGGGAACCGAGTTTGTGGGGATGGGGGTGGGGCTGAAGTCAATGGCTTCCCAATGTTTAATTGGTTGGAGAAAATTGTAGCTCATGCAGGACTGGATGTCAGACAAGCAGACTGACAACAATTCTTTACTGACCATGGAGCGTAGTTTGAGAGGGAGATATTATATAATTTTACATAGCATAAAAACTGGCCATTTGGTCCAACAGGTCTATGCTGGTGTTTATGCTCCTCATGAGTCTCCTCCTTTCACCTAGCTTCATCTCACCCTATCAACGTATTCGTTTCCCTCTCATGTACTTATCTAGCTTATCCTTAAATGCATCTATGCCATTTGCCTCAGCTATTCCATGTGGTGGCAAGTTCCACTCTCTAACCACTCTCTGAGCAAAGAAGTTTCTCCTGAATTCCTTACTGGATTTATTGGTGACTGTCTTAAATTTATAGCTCTTAGTTTTGGACTCCCCACAAGCAGAAACACCTACATTGACCCTATTGAAATCCTTAATAATTTTAAAGACCTCTATCAGGTCACCCTTTAGCCTCTCTTTTCTGGAGAAAAGAATCCCAGCCTATTCAGTCTATCCTGGTAGTTATAAACCTCTGCTCTGGTATCATCCTTGTAAATCTTTTTGGCACTTTCTCCCGTGCCTCTATATCCCTTTGTGATATGGAGACCAAGAACCATGCACAGTACTCTTAAGTGTGGTCGAACCAAGGTTCTCTACAAGTTTAACATAAGGTCTCTGCTTTTGAATCCTATCCCTCTAGAAATGAAACACAGTGCTTTGTTTGCATTTTTTCTGGCTTTGTTAATCTGTGATTTATGAATCTCGCCGACTCTTATTTTCCAAGAAGTAGGTGGCCTCCTTATTCCTCCTCACACTTATCTGTATTGAAGTTCATTTGGCAATTACACACCCCTTCTGCAAGTTTGTTAACATTTCAGCTCGGTAGAGCTAGGTGTTATAAACATGCACATGGAACCTGATGCTATGTCAGCAAGGGCCAGCATGTAGATGAGGAATATGAGGGGGGCCAAGGATAGATCCTTGAGGGATTCCAAATGTAATGGTGTGGGGACGGGAAGAGAAGCCATTGCAGTAGATTCTCTGGCTACAATTGTATAGATAAGAGTGGCACCAAGTGAGGGCAGCAGCACTCAGCTGGACCATGGCGGAGAAGCATATTATTCTACAGTTAATAGCATGAATTGTCAGTAATATGGTTGAAACTATTCAAGTTGTAATGTGTTATATTTAAGCAGCAAAGCCATAGATTAATTCACAAAATATATTGAAAAGTAAAAAAAAACCCAAGTAGCTATTATTATTGTAGCTGAAATTAAGAATGTAATAAAAGTCAGAAAATTTTACTTTGTGGAATGCATGGTAAAATATTTGCATCGATGAATGTGCCGATATCAGTAAATTTTACTCATGTTTTACCAGGCTAACAAATCACAGAGTTTTTACCAGGGTGAAACAATACTACTTGGATCTTGTCTTTTACATCTTTACTGTCCCTCCTGTTCATATACAATGCAGCACAGCACTAGTATAGGTACACAAGATAGAAAGGAAAGAAAGAATGGTGGATTAATACACATTGCACATACCAGCCTGCCACAACATTTTTAGTGATATGTGAATAAATGACATTTATCCCAGTCAGATGTGTTGCTTTAAGCACTGTCTATAACTTGTGTATTTGCTGAGTTCAGAATGTTTGCCTCTGAGTAGTATTGGCCTGATGGCTAAATGAGGAAGAAAATGGCTAACCCTTCCACTAAAAGACTATATTTTGCTCACAAATTGTAAGCTCCTTTACCTTAAGGGATGGGAAAGGGAGTGATCACTCTTTGTATGAAGAATTTACCGAAATCTGTCCTAAATTTGGCTTTTACTAATTTGAACTTATGCCTCCAATAAGGCTTTAGTTTGTAGTTCTTGAGCTGACAGATGGCCTTTTCTACCTCATGCAGGGCTGGGGTTTTGCTGAGATGGTGGCGGGTAGCATGCTGCGGGATAGAGTTGAGGACACTCATGTCAAATACAGAGTCTCGATTAAGGAGATCTTTGAAGTGCTCCTTCCAGCGGGCCCTGACTGCCTCAGTGTCCTTGATGAGTGTCTCCCCATTCTTGACCAGCAGTGGGGTGGAGCCTTGGGTGCTTGGGCCGTAGGTGATACCCGCCCTCCTGTATGGTTCAGAGATGTGAACTATATACAGTAGACACCTCAAATCGCTGGAGAAATACCACCAACGATGTCTCCGCAAGATCCTGCAAATCCCCTAGGAGGATAGACGCACCAATGTCACTGTCCTCGATCAGGCCAACATCCCCAGCATCAAAGCACTGACCACATTCGACCAGCTGGCATGCGAGCTCCAGGTGGGCAGAGGAAACATTTCAAGGACACCCTCAAAGCCTCCTTGATAAAGTGCAACATCCCCACCGACACCTAGGAATCCCTGGCCAAAAACCACCCTAAGTGGAGGAAGAGCATCTGGGAGGGCTCTGAGCACCTCAAGTCTTGTTGCTGAGAGCATGCAGAAATCAAGCTCCAACAGTGGAAGGGGCGTGCGGCAAACCAGTCCCACCCACCTTTCCTTCAACAACTGTCCCACCTGTGACAGAGACTGTAATTCCCGTATTGGACTGTACAGTCACCTGAGAAATCACTATTGGAGTGGAAGCAAGTCTTCCTCAATTTCGAGGGATTGCCTATGATGATGATGAATGATGATGAGTTTGTAGTTATCCAGATTTATCTTTTGACTGTTTACTGCAAGAACAACTTGCATTTATATAAATACAAGTTGTTATATAATATCTTTAACATAGAAAAACATCCCATCAGATAAAATGAGATGCCAAATTAGGGAAGGTGATATTAGGAGGGTGACTAAAAGCTAGGTCAAAGAGGTGGGTTTTAAGAAGACCTTAAAAGGAAGAGAAGGAGATGGAGAAGGAGGAGTTTAGGGAATGAATTTCAGAGTGTAGGACTCAAGTAACTGCCAGTGGTGGGGCAAAGGGAGCAGGGATATTTAAGAGGCCAGAAGCGGAGGAACAGTGAGTTCTGGAGGGGCTTTAGGGATGGAAGAAGTTACAGAGATAGGTAGGGGTAAGACCATGAAGGGATTTAAATGCAACGTTGAGAATTTTAAATTGGAAGCGTTGGGATACTGGGAGCCAATATAGATCGGCAAGATCAGGAGTGATGCGTGAGCGGATCCTGGTGCTGGAAAGCATACAGGCAGCAGAGCGATTAAATTTAAAAAGTGTGGAGAATAGGAGGCCAGGCAGGAAAATATTGGAATAGTCCAGTCTGGAGGTGACAAAAGCATGGGTGAGTGTTTTAGCAGGAGATAGGCTGCGGCAGAGGCAAAGCCAGGCAATGTTACAGAGTTGCAAGTAGGCAGTCATTGTGATAGAGCGGGTACAAGGTTGGAAGCTCAGCTCAAGATTGAATAGGACGCCAAGGTTGCAAACAGTCTGATTCAAGCTGAGACAATGGCCAGGAAAGGGGATGGAATTGGGGCAAAGGTGTGGAGTTGGTGGTGGGGGCGAAGACAATAGGTTTGGTCTTCCCAATGGAAACTGCAACTCATCCAAGACAACCACTTTACAACAATGACCTCATTTCAAAATACTTCATTGGTTGTAAAGTGCTTTGCAATGTCCTGGGGTTGTGGAAGGCACTATATAAATGTGTGTTCTTTCTTTTGGAGGGGGCGGAATGAGTGTTGGAGAGGTGGAGCTGGGGTTGGATCCTGGGAATCAGTTGGGGGAAGGTTGGTGTTCGGAGCTTGGGGTGGGGGAGGCCGTGATCGCAGCATGGAGAGGTCGGCGATTGGAGCTTGGTTTGGGGGGGTGGGCGAGAGAGGCCATCATGGGAGGAGGGAAGGTCAGCAATTGGGGATTCAGGGTGGTTGGGATCGCCGGCAATGGGCAGAGGGCTGGTCGAAGGCTTCCTTGAAGCACCGTGGGGAAGTACTCCTGCTTCTCCTGCCCCACAAGGATTGCTGTAAAAGGCACTTACCTTGTGGAATCAACAGCTCCCGCCTCCCTTTCACTGCCAGGTAACCCATGCAGCAACTGTAACATTTAAATCAGGCTCCCAATTAAATATTTTAATTGGGTGCCTCGCCTCTCAATGGCGGAAAGTTCGGACGCCATGAACCCATTGCCGTAAAAGCAACAATGGCCACGTACTCGGCGGGTTGGGGGTTGCGTTCCCCGTTTTTTCATTTGTAACCCCCCCCCCGATCCTCTCCCACCCATCATGGGGGATTTACTATCGAGGTCCATGTCTTCGTTGCCAAGGGTCAGCAAGTAGATGAGAAGGGGGCCATTGATGGAGATGCTCTGGCTACGATTGGATAGCCAAGTGTGGATCCAAACTGGAACAGACTACGCTGTGCAACAGGGAGGAAGTGTAGGAGAGAAATTTTGTGGTCAACCGTGTAAATGGTTGTCGAGAGTTTGAGGAGTACAAGACGGAAAAATGTACCATAATCACAATCATAGAAGATGTTATTTGTGACTTTTGTTAGGGCCGTTTCAGTGCTGTGGCAAGGGTGGAAACATGATTGGAGAGATTCAAAGGTAGTGTTGCGGGAAAGATGGGCACAGATTCTGGAGGTGACACCATGTTCAAGGATTGTACTTTGGGGTATATATATACACCTCTAAAAGGTCACATTTCTCTATTGTCTCCTTTCAGGACTGAGCAGAATCATAAATATTAAAGCACAGGAATAGAGAATCCAATCCATCGTGCCTATATTGCTGCTGTTGCTGGCACTGGTTCTTCATTGGTGATATCTAGTCTAATCTAAGTTCCATCTTTTTCCCTTTTTATAGCATTTTCAGATACATAACCAATTCTTTTTAAAATGATATTATATTATCTGCCTTAATACTTCTACCACAGAAAGTTGTTGAGGCCAATTCACTAAATATATTCAAAAAGGAGTTAGATGTAGTCCTTACTCCTAGGGGGATCAAGGGGTATGGTGAGAAAGCAGGAATGGGGTACTGAAGTTGCATGTTCAGCCATGAACTCATTGAATGGCAGTGCAGGCTCGAAGGGCCAAATGGCCTACTCCTGCACCTATTTTCTATGTTTCTCGTAAAACATTCCATTTTCTAATAAGCCACCACGTGAAAACATTTTTTCTAACTTCCCCCTTCATTCTTCCAGTATTACTCTCGAGTTTATGCTCCCTTGTGACCAATTCACCAACAATGAATCCTTCACTATTTCAAAGTAGTTTTAAGTTTAGCCAGTTTTTTTCTCATCGCTTATTCCTCTGATGGTAGATATCGGTTTTGCAGCTTTTCTCTTCCAGGATTTGAATATCTCCCTTGTGTTTCGGTGTGAGATGTGGTCTGCTCATGGCACCCAAGCGATGGAACACTACTGCACGCTGGGAATAGAAAATCACTCAATGGTTTTGAAAGGATGGAAGTCCTGCTCATGGGTGCAGTAGAATTACATCCCTGAGAAGAGCAGCACCAGTTAGGTCGAGGAGTGGCCAAGAAGTATGGATGCGAGCCTGAACTAGGACCGGTAGAGATCAGTGAACATGATACCATGAACTGACATGTGCTGATACATGTGCTTTTCAAATAGGCTGGTTTCTGTAATCCAATGAATTGAAACCTGATTAATGATGTTCTGTGTGCCTTGACAGTTCACTGAAACAGAGCAAGGTTGAGTATCTATTCATTGAATGAGGCTGGATGAAGCAGGCCAGGTAGATAAGGTGGTTAAGAAGACATACGGAATGCTTGCCTTTATTAGCCGAGGCATAGAATACAAGAGCATGGCGGTTATACTTGAACTATATAAAACATTGGTTAGGCCGCAGCTGGAGTACTGCATGCAGTTCTGGTCACCAGGAAGGACGTGATTGCACTGGAGAGGGTACAGGACGAGATTTACGAGGATGCTGGGAGTGGAGAATCTTAGCTATGAGGATAGATTAGATCGGCTGGGTTTGTTTTCCTTGGAACAGAGGAGGCTGAGGGGAGACCTCATTGAGGTGTATAAAATTATGAGGGGCCTAGATACAGTGGATAGAAAGGGCCCATTTCCCTTAGCAGAGGGATCAACAACCAGGGGGCATACATTTAAAGTAATTGGTAGAAGATTTAGAGGGGATTTGAGGGGAAATTTCTTCACGCAGAGGGTTGTAGGGGTCTGGAACTCACTGCCTGAAGGGGTGGTAGAGGTAGAAACCCTCACCACATTTAAAAAGTACTTGGATGTGCACTTGAACTGCCGTAACCTGCAGGGTTACGGACCTGGAGCTGGAAAGTGGGATTAGGCTGGATAGCCTCTTGTTGGCCGGCACAGACACCATGGGCCGAAATGGCCTCCTTCCGTACTGTTCTATGATTCTATGAAATCCCAGTCCAACAGCACTTTTACCATGAATAGAAAATGTTATTTTTAATGACTGAAACATTAAAATAATGGGTCCAGCCAATCTTTGTATAACTGTCATCCATCAACTTAAATATGCTTATTTTTTCCTCTTCAGTACATCTAAGTATCATTCTTTACATACAAATTCTGTTTGTGCGTCTTTTAGTGCCACAAATTACGAGTAAAATAATTGTTGTCATGAAAAATATTGCAACTAAATATTGTTAAGCTTCTTTAACAGTATATAGCTTTAACTATTTACAATCTTTGGAGCATGTATTTATATATAAGATTTACTTACATTCTGTCAGAAGGTTGTGGGTTCAAGTCCCACTCCAGAGACTTGAGCATAAAATCCAGGCTAACAGTTCCAGTGCAGGACTAAGGGAGTGCTGCACTGTCTTTCCAATGACATGTTAAATCGAGGCCCTGCCTGCTTGGGAATGCGTTAATATTTGCTGGCGGTTGCCTTGGTTACCAAGGGTGAGCTGATTGCCAGAAGTTGGCCCAGTTACCGAGGGGGAGCTGATTGCCGGAAGTTGACCCAGTTACCGAGGGGGAGCTGATTGCCGGAAGTTGACCCAGTTACCGAGGGGGAGCTGATTGTCGGAAGTTGGCCCAGTTACCGAGGGGGAGCTTTATTGATGCGTGTGATATTTGCTGAGTCTCTCAGTCAGTGCGTGTTGGCTGGACTCTGAACAGATTTTGCATTTTTCATTTATTTCCAGGCAACAGATGTTGCGTTCCTAAGCGACAGACACAAACAAACAGGAGGCTGTAATTTGCCTAAAGGAGCCTCACTCCATCTGAACTGATCGATGCAATTGCATTCAGTGTGTGTTGGGGGAGGAGGTAGAGCTCCATATATGCTCACAAGATAGTACATGAGGGAGAAAGGAACAGAAGGTACAGAAGGCTAGAAAAGAGAAGGCTGAGTGTCCCAATAGAGGTCTTTAAAATTATGAAGGGGTTCAATAGCACAGACGTAGAGAAGATGTTTCCACTTGTGGGGAGACCAAAACTAGCAGTCATAAATATAAGATCGGCACCAATAGATCCAATAAAGAATTCAGGAGAAACTTCTTTACCCAGAGAGTGGTTAGAATGTGGAACTTGCTACAAGTAGTTGAGGTGAATAACATAGATGTATTTAAGTGGAAGCTAGACAAACACATGAGGGAGAAACGGATCTGTTGATAGGGTTGGATGAAGTAAGGTGGGAGGAAACTCATGTGGAGCATAAACAGTGGCATAGACCAGTTGGGCCGAATGGCCTGATGCTATGCTGTAAATTCTATGTAATTCTACATTAATCTAATCAGTTTCTCTGAAAATACCAATTTGTTAATTATAAGTGTGTTAATCTCACTGCAAACTGTGCAAATAGTTAATACTGTACAGTAATTTGCATGCAAAATTATTAACATGTTTAGACAGTGTGTTCATCTTTATTCAAAAAACCCCCCTGAAAATTGGAATTTCATTTCCACATTTTTATTCACATTGACTTTAATGAAATAACACGGTGTTCAGGAAGTTTTGGTTCCTGGTGGGTTATATCCTCTCTATCATTTTCTCTGACAAACATGTATTGTTTCCAATATACAGTCGATATCTACAAGCAATTCATGGTTCTGAACACTCAATCAGTTTATTGTTGTATTCCAACCCATCAAATACTGTCAACACAGACAAAAAAATGTTACTTACACAAACCTGTCTTGTCCAGCAAATTCTCCGGCAAACAGAGGATCTTTTGATAGTTGTTAAAAGTCAAACTCTTTGCTAAATACAAAAGAATTTAATGATCATAGAACGTTACAGCACAGAAGGACGCTATTTGGCCCATCGTGTCTGCGCCGGCTGAAAATGAGCTATCTGGCCAAATCCCACTTTCCAGCTGTTGGTCCGTAGCCCTGTAGGTTACAGCACTTCAAGTGCACATCCAAATACTTTTTAAATGTGGTGAGGGTTTCTGCCTCTACCACCCTTTCAGACAGTGAGTTCCAGACCCCCACCACTCTATGGGTGAAAAGAGTTCTCAACTCCCCTCTTATCCTTCCACCAATTACTTTAAATCTATGTCCCCTGGTTATTGATCTCAGCTAAGGGAAATAGATCTTACCTATCCACTCTATACAGGCCCCTCATAATTTTACACACCTCAGTTAATCCTCTGTTCCAAAGAAAACAACCCCAGCCTTTCCTCATAGCTAAAATTTTCCAGTCCTGGCAACATCCTTGGAAATCTCTTCTGTACCCTCGCCAGTGCAATCACATCTTTCCTGTAATGTGGTGACCAGAATTGTACACAATACTCTAGCCGTGGCCTAACTAGTGTTTAATGCAGTTCTGGCATAGAAACATAGAAAAATAGGTGCAGGAGTAGGCCATTCGGCCCTTCTAGCCTGCACCGCCATTCAATGAGTTCATGGCTGAACATGCAACTTCAGTACCCCCTTCCTGCTTTCTCGCCATACCCCTTGATTCCCCCTAGTAGCAAGGACTTCATCTAACTCCCTTTTGAATATATTTAGTGAATTGGCCTCAACTACTTTCTGTGGTAGAGAATTCCACAGGTTCACCACTCTCTGGGTGAAGAAGTTTCTCCTCATCTCGGTCCTAAATGGCTTACCCCTTATCCTTGGACTGTGACCCCTGGTTCTGGACTTCCCAAACATTGGGAACATTCTTCCTGCATCCAACTTGTCTAAACCCGTCAGAATTTTAAACGTTTCTATGAGGTCCCCTCTCATTCTTCTGAACTCCAGTGATTACAAGCCCAGTTGATCCAGTCTTTCTTGATAGGTCAGTTCCACCATCCCGGGAATCAGTCTGGTGAACCTTTGCTGCACTCCCTCAATAGCAAGAATGTCCTTCCTCAAGTTAGGAGACCAAAACTGTACACAATACTCCAGGTGTGGCCTCACCAAGGCCCTGTACAACTGTAGCAACACCTCCCTGCTCCTGTACTCAAATCCCCTCGCTATGAAGGCCAACATGCCATTTGCTTTCTTAACCGCCTGCTGTACCTGCATGCCAACCTTCAATGACTGATGTACCATGACACCCAGGTCTCGTTGCATCTCTCCTTTTCCTAATCTGTCACCATTCAGATAATAGTCTGTCTCTCTGTTTTTACCAGCAAAGTGGATAACCTCACATTTATCCACATTATATTTCATCTGCCATGCACTTGCCCACTCATCTAACCTATCCAAGTGACTCTGCAGCCTCATAGCATCCTCCTCGCAGCTCACACTGCCACCCAACTTAGTGTCATCCGCAAATTTGGAGATACTACATTTAATCCCTTTGTCTAAATCATTAATGTACAGTGTAAACAGCTGAGGCCCCAGGACAGAACCTTGCGGTACCCCACTAGTCACTGCCTGCCATTCTGAAAAGTACCCATTTACTCCTACTCTTTGCTTCCTGTCTGACAACCAGTTCTCAATCCATGTCAGCACACTACCCCCAATCCCATTAACTTTGCACATTAATCTCTTGTGTGGGACCTTGTCGAAAGCCTTCTGAAAGTCCAAATATACCACATCAACTGGTTCTCCCTTGTCCACTCTACTGGAAACATCCTCAAAAAATTCCAGAAGATTTGTCAAGCATGATTTCCCTTTCACAAATCCATGCTGACTTGGACCCATCGTGTCACCTCTTTCCAAATGCGCTGCTATGACATCCTTAATAATTGATTCCATCATTTTACCCACTACTGAGGTCAGGCTGACCGGTCTATAATTCCCTGTTTTCTCTCTCCCTCCTTTTTTAAAAAGTGGGGTTACATTGGCTACCCTCCACTCAATAGGAACTGATCCAGAGTCAATGGAATGTTGGAAAATGACTGTCAATGCATCCGCTTTTTCCAAGGCCACCTCCTTAAGTACTCTGGGATGCAGTCCATCAGGCCCTGGGGATTTATCGGCCTTCAATCCCATCAATTTCCCCAACACAATTTCCCGACTAATAAGGATTTCCCTCAGTTTCTCCTCCTTACTAGACCCTCTGACCCCTTTTATATCCGGAAGGTTGTTTGTGTCCTCCTTGGTGAATACCGAACATAGAAACATAGAAAATAGGTGCAGGAGCAGGCCATTCAGCCCTTCTAGCCTGCACCGCCATTCAATGAGTTCATGGCTGAACATGAAACTTCAGTACTCCCTTCCTGCTTTCACGCCATACCCCTTGATCCCCCGAGTAGTAAGGACTTCATCTAACTCCCTTTTGAATATATTTAGTGAATTGGCCTCAACTACTTTCTGTGGTAGAGAATTCCACAGGTACACCACTCTCTGGGTGAAGAAGTTTCTCCTCATCTCGGTCCTAAATGGCTTACCCCTTATCCTTAGACTCAAAGTACTTGTTCAATTGGTCTGCCATTTCTTTGTTCCCCGTTATGACTTCCCCTGATTCTGACTGCAGGGGACCTACGTTTGTCTTTACTAACCTTTTTCTCTTTACATATCTATAGAAACTTTTGCAATCCGTCTTAATGTTCCCTGCAAGCTTCTTCTCGTACTCCATTTTCCCTGCCCTAATCACACCCTTTGTCCTCCTCTGCTGAGTTCTAAATTTCTCCCAGTCCCCAGGTTCGCTGCTATTTCTGGCCAATTTGTATGCCACTTCCTTGGCTTTAATACTATCCCTGATTTCCCTTGATAGCCACGGTTGAGCCACCTTCCCTTTTTTATTTTTACGCCAGACAGGAATGTACAATTGTTGTATTTCATCCATGCGGTCTCTAAATGTCTGCCATTGCCCATCCACAGTCAACCCCTTAAGTATCATTCGCCAATCTATCCTAGCCAATTCACACCTCATACCTTCAAAGTTACCCTTCTTTAAGTTCTGGACCATGGTCTCTGATTTAACTGTTTCATTCCCCATCCTAATGCAGAATTCCACCATATTATGGTCACTCTTCCCCAAGGGGCCTCGCACAACGAGATTGCTAATTAATCCTCTCTCATTACACAACACCCAGTCTAAGATGGCCTCCTCCCTAGTTGGTTCCTCGACATATTGGTCTAGAAAACCATCCCTTATGCACTCCAGGAAATCCTCCTCCACCGTATTGCTTCCAGTTTGGCTAGCCCAATCTATGTGCATATTAAAGTCACCCATTATAACTGCTGCACCTTTATTGCATGCACCCCTAATTTCCTGTTTGATGCCCTCCCCAACATCACTACTACTATTTGGAGGTCTGTACACAACTCCCACTAACGTTTTTTGACCTTTGGTGTTCTGCAGCTCTACCCATATAGATTTTACATCATCCAAGCTAATGTCCTTCCTAACTATTGCATTAATCTCCTCTTTAACCAGCAATGCTACCCCACCTCCTTTTCCTTTTATTCTATCCTTCCTGAATGTTGAATACCCCTGGATGTTGAGTTTCCAGCCCTGATCATCCTGGAGCCACATCTCCGTAATCCCGATCACATCATATTTGTTAACATCTATTTGCACAGTTAATTCATCCACCTTATTACGGATACTCCTTGCATTAAGACACAAAGCCTTCAGCCTTGTTTTTTTAATACCCTTTGTCCTTTTAGAATTTTGCTGTACAGTGGCCCTTTTTGTTCTTTGCCTTGGGTTCCTCTGCCCTCCACTTTTCCTCATCTCCTTTCTGTCTTTTGCTTTTGTCTCCTTTTTGTTTCCCTCTGTCTCCCTGCATTGGTTCCCACCCCCCTGCCATATTAGTTTAACTCCTCCCCAACAGCACTAGCAAACACTCCCCCTAGGACATTGGTTCCGGTCCTGCCCAGGTCAGACCGTCCGGTTCGTACTGGTCCCACCTCCCCCAGAACCGGTTCCAATTCCCCAGGAATTTGAATCCCTCCCTGCTGCACCACTGCTCAAGCCACGTATTCATATGCGCTATCCTGCGATTCCTACTCTGACTAACACGTGGCACTGGTAGCAATCCCGAGATTACTACTTTTGAGGTCCTACTTTTTAAATTTAGCTCCTAGCTCCTTAAATTCGTTTTGTAGGACCTCATCCCTTTTTTTAACCTATGTCGTTGGTACCAATGTGCACCACGACAACTGGCTGTTCTCCCTCCCTTTTTAGAATGTCCTGCACCCGCTCCGAGACATCCTTGACCCTTGCACCAGGGAGGCAACATACCATCCTGGAGTCTCGGTTGCGGCCGCAGAAACGCCTATCTATTCCCCTCACAATTGAATCCCCTATCACTATCGCTCTCCCACTCTTTTTCCTGCCCTCCTGTGCAACAGAGCCAGCCACGGTGCCATTTTATGCCTCATGTCATAGAACAAATCACAATATAAAACTGAAATGATTTCATTCTGTAAAATTTAGCAGGTAAGACCCTACACTGCTGAAATAAGATCTAAAAGTAGATTATGATGTCATGAAGTCACCTGCAAAATTGTCTTAGTCCAATTTTTGTTTTAACTTTAAAGGAAGTGACATTAATGTAGAATAAATCTTAACTCAAAAAAGATAAAAAGAGACCCTATGCATGCATTGCAAGCCACGTGACAATTCCAGGCTCATAATTTATTTACAAGTACTTATTTTTCATCTGCAGTTTAAAAATATATTTAACCTGTGAATGTATTATATGAATGTTAACATCTTTTTTAATTTATTGATTTTGTTTCCACAGCACTCCAGTGCATGGAACAAACTTGGAACAAATTGGGACGGGGTACAATCATTCTTTTCTACCTGAAAGCAAATTCGATAATGTCATAAGAACATGTTAAAAAGAGACTATTTTGCCTGTTCCTTCCATAGAACGTTTATGTCTGTTAACCATGGATTCTACCCAGTCTGTTTTATCAGCAAAGCTGCTGCAAGTTTCTCTTTGCTTTCCTCAAAGTAGATAAAACAACAGTCTGGAATTTCCAGCTGAGCTTACATCCTACGTCTATTAACTCACTAACGTTTTGTCGAAGGCCACAATCCAAGCCAATGTCTTGATCAAGGGCCATTTTCAGGAATGCTCCAACACATTGCATTATGGAGTGAGCTCCTGATTTCAGTCACATCACTATGAGCAGTTACCAGGTGGGGGCCAAGCATTTTCCCAAAGGAATAAAATATATATAGAACCAATTATTACATTAAAAAGTTGTATTTTGATAGGGTTCCTGTAAATTTTTTAAATTTCATTTACTTGCTGTATGGAAACTGGTAAAGCTCTGCTTCCGAAAGGCATTGCCTTGCTGATGTTGTTGATGCCAGTTCGTTGGATATATTCAAGAGGGAGTTGGATATGGCCTTTACGGCTAAAGGGATCAAGAAGTATGGAGAGAAAGCAGGAAAGGGGTACTGAGGTGAAGGATCAGCCATGATCTTATTGAATGGTGGCGCAGGCACCTATTTTCTATGTTTCTGTGTTTCATTTACTGGTGAACAACAAAAGAAGAAGGGACATCACTGAATCCGAGCTCAGTGAGCAGGGTATGTCAGGCCAGCTGAGAATGAAGACCCAGTGAAACCTGAAGCAGCGAGTCTGCAAAAGCCACAGGTGAAAAGAAAGTGGCTGAAAATGGCTCACAAGTTGTATTATGAGTACCAATGTCAGTTATCATAAATCAGTTGTCCTTCTTGGCATGGAAGTTCCATGGTCTCAAAGGTTCAAGAATTGAATCTGTACTTGAACAGTAAGCTTATTGAAAATTAAGTGCGTTTTCAAAACTGAAACTATGCTAAGCTTTGCTCGATTTGGGCTTGTATAAGCACAGTTTACTCAATAAAGGAGTAGAGATCTGGAATTCAACTAAGAAGGTAACAGTGATTTTAGTTCATATTTATCCCAGATTCAGTAGGAGATCATTCACATCCATATTTAAATGCTGCATTACTATGCTGCTGTGAAATATTTTACTTTCATTTGAACAATAAGAAATTTGGAATTCTACAAATTTGTTCCGAGATACTACCCCCGGCAAATCAATGTAAAAACTTTCTAAATGGGGCTGAAATACCAGCCCCACTCCTTTTGCCACTGTTCAGGATATGTGTTACATTTGATGCTATGCAAATGAGGGAAATAGGCTATACGACATATTTCCTGCCATTTGCATCCTAGCAAATGGTGCCTGGGCATCCAGTAATGCTTTCGGCATGAGGGATTATTTAATTCGGAAAAGGCCAGTTTCTCCAATGCAATTCATCGCAGAGCAATTGATTGAATTACAGAAACGTGCCTGTTTGAAATCGGGCTTTCACCGTTAGAATCTCACCAGTGCAGTACTCTCTATACCAGATGGGTCATAAAATGAAAAATGCTCTCCCACATTAAACCCTAATGATGTGAGATTGTCTCCAAGTCTTCTCAGTTTTCTATGAACCAAACCATCAGGCAGTTGAATTTGTTCAGTTGGAGAAAGTAGAAGTGTTCTTTGTACATAAAACATTAATCTCGTGGCAATTTGCTGGTTGGCGTACAGAAGCTGGCTTAGAGATTCACACTCGGCACAGTTCCCATGTTCCCAATATGGATGTTCATGATATTCTGGACTTGGATGATAACTTATGTTTGGGAACATTTCAAGGCATCTCTCACAAGGCCCTCTGAGAATCAAGCTTGCACGTTGGCTCAGAGATGTAATATTTTCCGAAGAATTGGGCTTCTGGGCACCTGCTGATCCACCCACGGTGAGATCATGTTGATTATCTGGTGCCGTGCCTGGATCAGGAGAGCTTTCCCCATTGAAAGTAATATTATAGGCCATGGATTGTACTTCAGCAGGGAACCAAAGAGCTTGGTTTTTATACCAGTTGCCAATACATACTGCCAGGCAAATGTCCTTGTGCCATGTCTGACAGCACAATATATCTATCATAATTTCTTTGTGCTGCCTTCCCTTACATGACACTGAAGCACCAAAATAATTGTCTGTTTTCTCATTTGTGATATAAAGATTCAAAAAATAGCAGTAGCTGATGACTGTTGAGACAAAGACATTTCCACATTTACTGCTTTTGGCATGAGTAAGTTCCACAACCACTTGTTCACTAAGACCCAACAGACACTTCAAAACTCCATCGACATTTCTTGCTCCCGTGATTTCAACCACCTGCAAAACAAACATGTATCAATCAATAAAGGAACAACTTGCATTTCTATAGCACCTTTCAGCCTAAGGCACTTCACAGTCAAGTAATTAGTTTTGAAGTAATTTGCATACATCAAAGTCCAACAAACAGGAGTGAGATAAACAATTAGTTCTGTTTTGGGGGTTTTGGTTGAGGAATGAATCTTAGTCATGATATCAGGAGAGTGCATCTGTTATACCTCAAATAGTGGCATGGGATCTTTTACATATACCCGAACAGCCAACAGACAGTTTAACCTCTCATCTGAAAGACTGCACCTCTGACAATGCAGACTTTCGTCAATATCTTGCTTTGGGAGTCCCTGGCCAAAGACCGCCCTAAGTGGAGGAAGTGCATCCGGGAGGGCGCTGAGCACCTAGAGTCTCATTGCCAAAGGCATGCAGAAATCAAGCGCAGGCAGCGAAAAGAGCATGCGGCAAACCAGTCCCACCCACCCCTTCCCTCAACGACTATCTGTCCCACCTGTGACAGGGATGGTGGTTCTCATATTGGACTGTTCAGCTACCTAAGGACTCATTTCAAGAGCGGAAGCAAGTCTTGTTCGATTCCGAGGGACTGCCTATGATGATGATCCTCAATATCGCACTGAAGTGTCAATCTAGATTATATGTTCTGATACTGGAGTGCAGCTTGAATCCATAACCTGATTGAGAGGTGAGAGTGTTACCACTGAGCCAAGCTGACACAAGCATATGCTGACAAGGGGTTTGCACCCATAATATTAGCCCATATTTTCTTTCAGATGCTGACTGATGTGTTCACTGACCAGCATTTTCTAAGTTTATTGGAACGCTTCATTGATTTCCAGCTTCTTGAAAAGATCCCGTTCCCCAGGATGTCTGAGAGTTTGTGAGAAAAAGAATCCTCCTTTCTAATTGAAAAAAAAGTGATTTTATTCAGCTCTTCATCTTGGAGTTCCTTTCCATTTCCCCAGGTTGAGTTTCCACACACCATCTCTGGTCAAGAGGATGAGTGGAGGGAATTGTTCCCCCGCCTCTGGAAACTTTGAAATTGCCTGCTGGACGGGGCACAAAATCAAGTCAGGGCAACTCTCCTTCTCATTTTTCATCCGTCTCTGTGATAAAGTGCATTTGATCATTCAGCCACAGAACTGAAATTAATAGCATAGTGCGAGGTGTAGATCCATCAACAGCTACTGTATAGCACCACGTTCATGGCCCAACCTGCTGGCCTAGTGCATTGCTGAGAATTTAAAAAAAATGAAAAACCCACCATCAGATCCCTGACCTCCTGATTAGCTATGCGATCTTTGAAGTGGGGGTTGGTGTGATGTTGTTGTTGCACTGAATACAATAGGGGCAATTTTCTTGGCCTTTGTGCCCAAGGAAGTGATCATTCTCAGGGTGTGGGGGGGGCTGAGGCCTAGTTCCCTGGGTCACCACCACCACCACCACCACCCCTTTAACACTGTTATGAGACTCCTGGGGCTTTGCTACGGGAGCAGAGCCTGGCCGGTGCCGACAGAAGTTGCAGGCCAGGTGGAGCAATGATAATGAGGCATGAGATGGGGCTCCCAGCCACATAACTCTTCTGTTGCAGAGGAAATACCTTCTGGGCACCCGGGAGCAAGGACACCCATAAAAGGCTTGTGCTATGGCCTGTCCCCAAGCCCCCACCGACCGGAGGATCCACTGGGGTCCCAGAGTCAATTGAAGATCTGAAGGTAGGCCGGAGTATTTTTTACTTCTCCAGAAGTTTAAACTACAATCAGACATCAGAGGCCTAAAACTGTTGTGAATTTTTTGTCCTTACTGTCCCCCAGTCATGTTAGGGGGCCATTTAAATGGCACAGAACAGGAAATAGGGTGATCCCAAGGCTGGACAGGTGCAGTGGACTTTGGGGGTGCTGCATCTGTTTATCTCCTGGGCGGAAGGGGCCAGGAAAATCAGCACCGACAAGCAGTGAAAATGATCAAGATTCAGCAACAAGACTCACCAGAGAGATGGCAGCCTTGACTGGTTGGCCAACCACCGTGTAGTGACCTTTAAACAGTGAAGCTGAAGGACTTACAAGGTAGAGTCTTAACCTGGCACATTTCCTTAAATCCTGCCAGCAAAATCCTTTAAGGAATACAGTACAGAGCCTTGGAGTGCAATAGGTCCTAGATAGATAGCAGCAAACGTACTGTTATCTCTTCCACACCAAATTATTTCTCACCAGTGGCCAAAAAATACATTTAACTCTCTTCTCCCATATTGTACATTGAACTCATAATACCATGCAGAAGATTCAAAAACTTAATTAATCTCAGCCAGAACCTATAATGTTCCTCCAGGCACTAATCTCTCTGATCACCAACTCTCTGACAACTCCTCCTACTTCCCCCTGGATCATAATCCCACTACTGAACATCAAGCTCTCATTTCCCAGACCCATCACTGACCACATCTCCTCTGGAGATCTTCTCTCCACAGCCACCAACCTCATAGTTCCCCAAGCCCACACAGCCCACCTCTATCTCCTTCCCAAGATCCACGAACAGGACTGCACCGGTAGACCCATCGTTTCAGCCTGTTCTTGCCCCACAGAACTTATTTCTTACTATCTCGAGTCTATTTTTTCTCCCCTTGTCCACTCTCTTCCCACCTACATCCGCGACTCCTCCGATGCTCTCCGTCACTTTAACAGTTTCCAGTTTCCCGGCCCCAACCGTCTCCTTTTCACCATGGACGTCCAATCCCTCTACACTTCCATCCCCCACCAGGATGGCCTGAGGGTGCTCCGTTTCTTCCTCGAGCAGAGGCCCAACCAGTCCCCATCCCCCACCACCCTCCTCTGCCTGGCTGAACTTGTTCTCACATTGAACAACTTCTCCTTTGACTCCACTCATTTCCTCCAAATTAAAGGTGTTGCTATGGGAACCTGCATGGGTCCGAGCAATGCCTGCCTTTTCATGGGATACGTGGAACATTCTTTGTTCCAGTCCTACTTTTGTTCCAGTCCCCTCCCTCACCTCTTTGTCCGGTACATCAATGACTGTATTGGTGCCGTTTCCTGCTTTCGCCCTGAACGTGAACATTTTATTCACTTTGCATCCAATTTCCACCCTTCCCTCACCTTCACATGGTCCATCTCCGACTCTTCCCTTCCCTTTCTCGACTTCTCTATCTCCATCTCTGGGGACCGGCTTTTGACCAGTATCCACTATAAGCCCACTGACTCCCACAGCTATCTAGACTACACGTCCTCCCACCCCATATCCTGTAAGGACTTCATTCCATTCATTCCATATTCCATTCCATATTGAGCCTTCTACTCAATATCGAGTTCAACAATTTCAGAGCATAACCTCTGCCCATTTCTGGCTCCCTCCCCCTCCACTCTTATGGTTTTTTCTCTCTTTGTCTCCAATGGCAGCTGGTCATTATCCCGCCATTCACACCCTATCTAGACTGACCTTTTTCTAACTTCTGCCATTACCATTACAATTCGTCCCATCGTCCCTTTGGTCTCTCGAATCTCTCCTGCCTTCCACCCCATCACAGACCTTTCATTTTGTTCTTTCTTCCCCTCCCCCTTTCTGTGCTCCTTAAGAACGTGTTCTTTTCGAACATTCGCCAATTCCGATGAAGGGTCATCGACCTGAAACGTTAACTCTGTTTCTCTCTCCACAGATGCTGCCTGACCTGCTGAGATTTATATATTAAATAAATAAAGTTGTTCTTGTGTTACATCCTGCACTTTGCTGGTAAGTTGCAGATGATAGTCAGCCAGAAAATCTGTTACAAGGTTTTACTGCCTCCAGTTACCTTGGAAGTCCTGAAGGCCTCAGCTATTTCTGACTTTTGGAAGTGGTGGGTGGGGGCAGTGGTGGGGTGGGGGCAGTGGTGGGGTGAGGGCAGTGGTGGGGTGGGGGCAGTGGTGGGGTGGGGGGTTAATGGAGTCACAACAACATCCTTCGAGAAGGCCACAATCATCCCCTCTTTCCTCAAATGGTTCAAAATTTGTGTCCTCCTTTCCTGGAATACACCTCAACTGAAGAGTCTTTAAACTTGTGAGCTCCATGCCCTGAAGAAGCCCTAATCTTAGATATTGTAGCAAGCTATACACAAAATGGCTGCTTTTGCTCTTTCAGCTGTTGCAGCAGCACTGGATTGTTCCACAGCCTCACCCCGCAAGGTAGGTTCACTGTAGACAATACTAATAGTGCCAGAAGCCTACCATACACTTTTAATGAAGCTACACCAAGTATAATTGGGCTGGTTCTCTGCAGTGTGACATTGGTTGCTGAAATAAAGTTCGAGTAAACGTCCAGCAGTAACCGCATCACAGAGAAAAATCTGGCCCGCTGTATGTTTGCGTAATAATATTAAAGGATGTGCTTCAACATACTGTGCTTCTCAGGATGAGCTAATTCAACTTACCGCATCAAGTAGCACTGTGTAAGGAGGACGTGTTGGGAGGTGAGTGTTGTGTTTCTGAAAAACATCTGGATACTTAGTAGATAATTGCTCAAATTCCGCTCTTTCAAAAAAAGACTCCGGTTCAATAACAGGAAGATTAATGCTGCCAAAAAATAATATTGTATGCAATATCTGCAAAATTAAAAAAACACATTTTAACATATAACCTTTTAGTCTTCACAACAGATGTACTTATTCAAAAATAGGTATTAAAGTAAAAGTAGTGGAGTTAAAAAGTGAAATAAAAGCAGAAAAAGCGAGAAATATGCAGCAGGTATATCAGTGTCGCAAAAGAAGATAGGTTAGACTATTGGGTCAAGACAATAGCGTAGATTCTCAGGGGCTGAAATTTCCCTCCATCCCGAATGGGGTGCACCTTCCCTTTTTTAAGTGTTCTGTCCGCCCCAATGCATGGGGCGGACAATCTGGGGAAATTCAGCTTTTTGGGTTTTTTGGGGAGCGGAGCAGCTGTGGGGTCGTCAGCGGGGCGGAAGTGCGGGCGGGTCGGAATGGCCGTCGCTCCGAGTCATCAGCGCGTCACTGATGATGTCAGCGCAACATTCCTCTCCTTCAGTTAAAGGGGAGGGCCGCTGCGAACACTGCAGCCACTTTAGTGGCAAATACTGGGCCACCAGGGAGGGTTTTGGCCGGGCCAACGGCCTGGTATCCAAGAGGGGGTACCGGGCTGCCTGTTGGCGGCCTGGCTGAACCCATGGCCACCACTGTCGAGCCGACCTGGCAGTCGGCCGACAAATGAAATAAAACGGCAGCCGGGGCAGTGCGCCTGCCCCTTGAAGGGAAAGCTGTTGGGGGCACTGAGCTGTGGCCGATTAGTTCCTGCGGGGCAATTTCCCACACAGGGCGGAAAGGGGGTCGCCGCCGGTCGGTAAGGGCTCGGCGTGTGCCCAACGGGGCGGGTAGACGGCCAGGGCGGTCTTGTACACCGCTGAAAAAATAACGGAGTGCAATTTTCAAAATGGCCGCCCCTACACGCCAATCGTGCGGTGAATCCTGACCGACTCCTGGCTGCCTCTTTGAGGCAGTTACGGCTCTTATAGCAAGGGGCAATTTCGGCCTCTCGGAGTCTTCATCTGCAATGAGGTACCCTGTCCTCCATGAGTGAGTATGAATTGGAAAGACATCTGTGATTTTCCAAAACATGGCAGGCAAGATACCCTGCCATGGGTAAGGATTAAAAATCCACCCTAATTTGTTAGAAAAATGAACAGAGGGCAAAAAAAAAGAAAAATATTGAAAAGGGGGAGAAAAGCAAAATATTTTGTACACTAATGCAAGGAGAATAAGAAACAAATTTATGGAATTAAAAACATTTGTATTGAAGAAAAATTGCGGTGAACTTCAAATAACAGCGTCCTAGTTTAACCTGTACATTGACTGGGAGATTAAAATAACAAGGTCAACAGCTTACAGAATGAATAGACACAACAAAGGAGATGGAACAGCCAGAAAGTGAGCAAGAGAAGACATTGTTTCCATAGAGAGAAGTGTATTTTCAGCAGGGTAGGATAGCATACAGATTTTATCTGGAGATGCATAAACAATATTGAACAACTATTACTGCATGTCTGAGACAGTGTCCCACAACGAATGGATCAGAGCAAAGCTCTGTAGCCCTAACATATCAAATCAAGAATGGTGGTGGACAACCAGTCAACTAACGGGAGGAGGACGACCCATGATCACACTCATCCTCAACCATGGTGGATCCCAACATGTGAGTACAAGAGACGAGGCTGAAGTGCTGACAGTGTCTTCAGTCAAAAGTGCCGAGTGGATAATCCTACTCCACCTCATGAGGTCCCCATCATAGAAAACAGTGTCCAGCCAATTTGGTTCACTCCATGTGACATTAAGAAGTGGCTGAGTTAAAACGCTAGGGGGCCCTGACAACATGCTGGCTGTAGTCCTAAAGACCCATACACCAAAGCTAGTTACTTTCCCAGCCAAACTGATCCAACATTTTTCACCTACATCATTAAAATATTTATTTATCTCTGCTGTATGTGGAATTTTGCTGTGCTCAATCTGGCTAACACGTTTCCCTCCAATATAACAGTGACCACATTTCAAATGGACATAATTGGCTAGGAAACACTTTAGGATGCTTGAGGTCATAAAAGGCACCTTTTAAGTGCAAGTTCTTTCCTTCCAGCACACTGGCATCTACCCAACAAGATGGAAGATTGTCCTGGTATGACCTATCCACAAAAAGCAGGATTAGTGTAACCCAGTCAGTTGCAGCCCGAAAAATCCTCGCAATCATCAGTAAAACTGATGAAAGGAATCATCAATCATAGCCTCAGGAAACACCTACTCACCTGTGATCTGCTCACTGACTCGCAGTTCGGGTTCCACCAGACCTATTTGACTCCAGAACTCATCACATTCTTGATCCAGACATGGACACAAAAGAGCTGAATGCCACAGGAGAGGTGAGAGTAGCTGCTCGCAACATCACGGCAGCAATTGACTGAGTACAGCACCAAGAATTTCGAGTACAACTGAAGTCAATGGGCAACAAAGGGAAAACCCTCCAGTGGCTGGAGCCGTACCTGGACCAAAGGAAGGTTTTTTGTCTTGTTGAAGGCCACTCTTCACAGCCCCAGGGCATCAGTGTATGAGTTCCCCAGGGAAGTGTGCTTGGCCCAACCATCTTCGGCTTCATACACATCGAGAACTTGAATTGCTTAGCATGTCCAGTGTGCCGTGTGGTGTCTTTCACACACCGAGCCTTCAACTGAAACTGCTTCTTAACTCAGCCTTACATGCAATTACTCTGCTAAAAGCCTCACATGGAATCTAACTGCATGTGCATGTGCCTGTAATCGCTCCATTATGGCTATCTGCTGACATGGGTTTTACTGCATCACATGGTAAGGAAAAAAGTCATTCTCAATTTCTTTAAGGATGTGGCAGCCCATAACAGTAGAGAGATTGGCAACCGATGGTAGACCCAGAAACTGCTGCTGCTGCTCTCCCTGGGCAGTGTGGCTCGATAATAAAAAGCTCCTCTTCCATCTACCTAAATTCATGCACAAGCACTCCTGCAGATTCTTCCTACAACCCGGGGGCCATCAGCACTCCTATAGACCTGGACCGGCGAGAGATCATCAGCGGCAGGTCGCGGATATAAAAGGAGCAGCGAGTGGAGGCTTCGGGGAGCAGCGTGGAGGCATGCCACTCCAGGGAGCAGCGCAAGCTGGCGCAGGAGGGCAACGGCGCCGAAGAGTGACGTCACCACAGTCCAGGTCGGTGATTGGAGCGTGGGCAGGTACAGCAGGAGCGGCGAGGTCAGGGCGAAGGAGCTGCGAGAGATTGTCGAGGGATGTGATTGGGGCCCAGAAGAGGCGAGGGCCCAGGGGCAGCACGGGTCAGCCCACACTGCGATATGTGTGCGCACTCGGTCCGTGCAGCAGAGCTGGTCTCCAGTTGTCTTGGGTAACCCTTGCCACTGGACCAAGACCTAGCTCGGTCAAGCCCGTGTGGTGGCTGGTGTGCAACGGCCACCACACATTAAAAATAATCCACGCACAGGCATCTTCCACCCTTTAGGATGTAGTTCGGGTCCTTCATTGAAACACCTGTGAATTCATCCTTTTTTGGCGTGGAAGCAAGTCATCCTCGTTTCGAGGGACCGCCTATTATGATGATGAGACCTGACAGATGTTCAGTAACAAACTTACAGTTGTGCTTCCAAAATAATTTCAGCTGCACATCTGGTGCAGCTGTTCAAATCTATTTCCCATTACCCTGTCCCCTACGAAGAGAAAGCATTCAGATCCTGTGGTGGGAGGCCACAGAGGGAGTTGGAGATGGGGAAGTAGGGAGGCAGGTACTCGCTGCAAGTTTGTGATGACACTGTCGTCCTTCTCATCCTATTATATCCCACATTACCTGCCAGCAAAGCCCTCATGCCACTACTGCTCCTCAGCATTACATTCTAAGCTCTCGTCCCCTTTTCTCCTCTTGTTATTCCCAAAGAAGCAGAAGCAGCCCCTTCCAGCGCTTCGTGCCCTGCAACTGTCGCGCACTCTATCCCTCCCAAGCTCGGGCTCGGAGACGGTCATCGGCAGGGAATTAGACAATGAGCCAGATGGGAGTGAAACACAGAGCACGAGTGAGCAGGTGCAGTTAGGGTGGAACATAAGGAGGAAGCTGCTGCTGACTGGAAGGCGAAGAGATGTTGCCCTTGGCTGAAGAGCCTGGGGATTCCGCTCTCACGGTTCTTGCGTTTATAAGAAGTGGGTGACAGACTGCGTGCTGCATTTGGTGGATCGAGAGAAATTACAGTGTATAAGTGAGTGCAACAGACAACCCCCCCTGCCCCCGCCCCCCGCATCTGCCCACTCACTTAGTGCCACAAAATCAGGTGGATGGTGGCAGACACTCCAACCTGTACATCAATTAAAAATATTTAATCAATTCTACAGTATGTTTGCTATTCAGAGAGAAAACTGGATCACCCACTTTCCAAGTTTTATGTATCTTTAACGTACAAGTTAAAAAAATACCTCTTTGAAGTAGGCTTTTGCTTTAACTTGGGGAAGCTTTCCCTCTCGCACAGAATTTGCAAAGAATGATCGAACCTTCTTCAAAAACTGATTTCCACTCTTGATAAAGTTTTGCAGCTGAAGGTCTTCATGTTTTACAATGTCCACCATTTTCTTTCTAGCACAAAAAGTAAATTAAACAGGTGATTTAACAGGTAAAAATGGAACATGCTTTTTTGTAGGAACATATTGGGCTATATCTTCCACCTTTTTACTGCCTGTCCTTGGTCAGTGTTGGGTTAATAAAGACAATGAAATGGGACATTATAGCCGACCACCACAATACCGTCCCAAAAAGTTGTTCCAAAATTATCCTCCTTAAAACCCATCAGTCTGGAGCATGACCCACTCAGAGCCTGCCCCACCACATGTAAATGAGGGCAGGGGGATGTGGCCGAGGCCTTCATGCAATTTACCCCAATTATCATCCCAAACCTGATCTCTGAAAGCACTGTCACTGTATACAGGTGGTGGCATGTACAGTGCAGCATTATCCCCGAGGAGGCCATTGTGGTTCTGATATCGGAAGCTTTGCTGTTTGCAGATCGGGAGTTTTCCTGAAGACTTCTCCTGCCAGTTATGGTGAGTACTGGAGAAGGTTTTATTTGGATTGAAGAAATGGATTTCCCAATGGGAATCCCTCTCTTCCTGTGCTGTGAAGGGGTGAAGGAGGAAATGGAAGAGACTTGACTGGAGGAACACAGTGAGGCATTACAGAATATGTTTGTTTACTACACGTAGGGGACCACTTCACAGGGTTTACTGACATAGGTCTTTTGTTCAGTTTTATTTGGCTGTTTGTGCCTCAGAGGCTGCCCTGCCCCAAGGCTAGTGGGGAGTAATGTCAGCTGCTGGGTGAATACCTGCAACCCACTTGCACCAGCAGAATAGCATTGACTGTAGCAACAACAACTTGAATTTATATAACATAAGAACATAAGAAATAGGAGCAGGAGTAGGCCATACGGCCCCTCGAGTCTGCTCCGCCATTTAATATGATCATGGCTGATCCGATCATGAACTCAGCTCCACTTCCCCGCCCGCTCCCCATAACCCCTTAATCCCTTATCGGTTAAGAAACTGTCTATCACTGTTTTAAATTTATTCAATGTCCCAGCCTCCACCGCTCTCTGAGGCAGCGAATTCCACAGATTTACAAGCCTCAGAGAAGAAATTTCTCCTCATCTCAGTTTTAAATGGGCGGCCCCTTATTCTAAGATTATGCCCCCTAGTTCTAGTCTTTCCCCACCAGTGGAAGAATCCTCTCTGCATCCACCTTGTCAAGTCCCCTCATAATCTTATACGTTTCAATAAGATCACCTCTCATTCTTCTTTAACGTTATAAAAATGTCCCATGCTGCTCAGCAGTGAAAGTGAATATATTTCCCACTGACTCCTTTCAGGCATTCTTGAGTTATTGTTATCAATGTAGACAGGCAACATGCCACCATTATATAAATAAAGCCATTGATGCTCTCCTAAGATTGGCCTTCTCCATGGAACCCGAGAAACAAAGGAACTGTCCAATTCTACAGATGGGCAGGGTTCCCATAGGTATAAGCAGCAATTGATGGAACGTGTGTCACTGAAAGCCCTACATGACAACTCCCTCAATTTCATTAATAGGAAAAGCTTTCACTTAATAAATATCTAGCTACTGTGTAAAGCCCATCACCTGATCACGCACATTAATGCACACGACCTAGGAAGCTGTCACAATGCTTTTATTATGTGACAATCCACCACATGGGCTTTTCAATGGCCGTTCTGGGTGTGGAGAAGGAACAGGAGTTCATGTCGAGGAAAGCACTGGAGGCAGTGCCGAGCAGAGCCACGAGGCTGGTGCCGAGACTGAAAGATCTGTTTATGAAGAAAGATCGGGGTAACACTTTCCCCCGGGGTAGGGTGGGGGGCTGCTACCGGCTCCTGGGAAATTTCCCGGGAATTCTCAGCGGCACGTTCACGGCAGTGGCGCAGCACCAGGCCACCACGGAACCGGCGATGACATCATCGGCATGCGCTGCGACCCCTCAGCACCGCGTGCCTATCCCTTCCCGCCCCGCAGGGGATATTGTGAGTTGGGAAGCTGGCTGACATCTGTTCGCGGGGCGGCAGTTAACAGGGTGGTTACCAGCGCCCTGCGCCACCATCTTAGATTAGTTGCTGATTCTCAGGTCAGCTACCAGACCTGATTTTAGTGTGATGCGGGCTCCGTTTTGGGTGCCAGGCTGCAGGCCCGCTACCACACTGCCCTGGTGGGCCAGCTGAGGCCTTGTAGTGTGTGCAGCAGCCTTCTCCTTTCAGCGAAGGGGAGGGGAGTTGAAGTTAGCGCTTTGCGGAGCATCCGCATAGTGCTCCTGATCGCGCCCCGTTAGCGCCGCTGGTCCCGCCCCTAAAGGAAGTGGAGCGCGCAAGATTGCGCTCCACTTCCTGTTGGGGCAGTAAGCCCAATTCAGCGGCCTGGGGCGGGACTTCCGCACCGGGCACAGGAAGTCCCGTCCCGAGCACAGGAAGTCTCGTCCCGAACAAGTTACCACCTCCAATCGGGGTTCAGAGCAATTTCACCCCCTTGGTCTTTTCAGTCTGGAAGGGAAGCGTTTGAGAGGTGGTCTTACAGAGGTATATACAATAGTAAAGGAAATGGAAAAAGTAAAATATTATTTTTAATTAAATTGTGAGAGAAGGGCAAGGGGACGCAGGACTAAGCTAATAAATGGTAAATTTAACACTGGTGTCAGGTGATTATTCACACATCAAGGGTAGAAATTCAACAGGCGGTAGCACAAACCGGGCACTATCGAATTGGCCGCCCGATATACGCCCAGCCCGTTAGTCAATTCTATTAAAGTGAATCAGGCGGGGCGTATAACAGGCAGCCGATTCGATATCGCCCGCTTTGCGCTACCGCCCGAGATGAATTTCTATCCATAGCGTGATCAGTGTACAGAATGGACTTCCAGGAAAAACAGTGGAATTAACTCACAAAACAATTTGATTCCGTAAAGGGGGGAATTTAGGATACTCCTGGATGGATTAATTAAGATAGGCTGAATGGCCTTCCTCAACCATAAGCATATTGTGATCTTGTGAGACTGCATTTCTAACATGGCTCTGCCAACCCGATGCATAGATGTTGGAGCTGTCACTGATACCTTCAAGTTAGGATCTACTATCTGAAAATATCATCTATTCCATACAGGCGATCTATCATATTGGTTTGATAATCTGCTGGTTCAGGGCCGATAACACAAGGTCAAAAGGAATCTGAATTCTAGTTTTGTCATAAATCACCAGCATCGGTCACTTTGCCTCTGGTTTCTGACAGGTATCTACTATAGCCTTAGCTGGCAGCAACCAGTCATTCATATCTCAGGTGCTTGCTGATGTTGGGAAATGAGGACTTTATAGTCTAGAAATTACAGTCAGCATTGTTATCAGGTGAACACAACACACTCTTATGATATCCTCTATATTAATGGAAATATTAACCTATTTATTTTAAACAATTAGTGGCTCGGTTAATATACTGACCAGAAGAATGTCATATGAACACATTAAACAGTCAACTAGCAACAGCAATAGTAGGTCAAAGACAAGTTCAACTAATTCGCCAGCCTTTGAAATGTTTTGGTCCAATAGTGCGCACATATTGCTATCTGGTCATCTGTTTGAAATATCATGCGCAGTTTAAAAATGATGTTAGACAGGCCTGGAACAACTTGAGAGGGACATGACAGTGAGATGGTGACTTTGAAATGAGGTTCTACTTACAACACGTGCTTTTTTCACAAAGCAGCAGTGAAAGTATTTTTGTAAATTTCCGTAGAGCATGGAATTAAAACAGATGTTTAATCTGCATGTGATTTTGTTCCAATTATTATTCCTCTTAACATGATTGCAGACCAGCAAAAGTGATTTAGTAGCATTTAGCAAAATATCTCCAAATATAACTATTATCAACATGAGCAATAAAGTGGGTACAAATGTAATTGCAATAAATATTTTTCCCTGTCATATCAACTTGCTCCCATCTTAAAGTTGCACAGGAAAATATAACACTGACTGGCTGTCATTTGGAGACAGGTGTGAGCTTCAACAGTTTCCTGTCACCTCTAAAATCTGGGTCTGGATTGACTGCCTTTTCTGCTGATTTACATCAACGGAGTGATTCCTGCCAACGAACCGGAAGCTACCGAAAGCTGCGCAGAAGCCTCAAGGCCTCTGCCCACCCAAGTGCCGGCCAAAGTACGGCTGAGGTACCGGACAGTACTTTGGGCGGAATATTCATGGCCGAGGTCCTTCGAAGGTCGGCGGGTGGCAAATGGACGACGTACACCGCCAATCTGGGCGGCAGCGGGCGGGAAGTCTCATTCTCGCCGGCAGAGGCGCTTGCCGCCCAAGTGCTGCCGAGGATGGAGTCGGGCCCACGGAGGGTCGAAGACTTGAAAAAAAAATCAATACTAAAAAATACAAAAACTATCCGTAGACCTCCGGGGGACCCCATGAAATTTTTTTTGGGGTAAATGTTCACTTACCTTTTTTTCAGGTTCTTCAGACTTACCGCCGGGGACAGACCAGCCTGCAGCCTACCCCCGTTCTGCCGCCAAGTCCCACCGACTCCCGCCCGCAGGTATCTGGGAGCTTGGCGGGCGGGAGGTCAGTTGTGCCACTCAGCCGTCCGCTGACGTCAGCGGGCGGTTCCCGATGGTTCTCTCCTCCCGCCTGCTCCAGCCCGCTCCAGACCACCTCCAAAGTGGCACTGGACGGATCTTCAGGAGGAATGTTGGCGGGAGTGGGCGGCAGTCGGCGGTAGGCTGATGAATTTCGGCCCCAGATCCCAAATTCTAAAAATAATGTTCACCACAACAGACGGAGGATCTGAGAAGTGCTGAGCACATCACTAATAAAGTTTCATTAATGTCATTGGTTGGGTGAATGTTACTGATGATTTTTCCAGTTTAAGAGCCGCTGTCTTGAAGGATAAACAACAACTTTAAAAAATAAACTCTGAGTTTGAATTGTATTTAAAATTAAAGGTTATAACAGAGTAGAATCCATATGGACAAAGGTAAAAAATAATAAAGGATCAATCACACTAATAGGTGTAGTCTAAAGACCACCCAATAGTGGAAGGGAGGTGGAGGAAGAAATATGCGGACAAATTAGGGAAATGAGTAAAAAACATAGAATAATAATCATGGGGTATTTCAACTACCTAGATATTAATTAGACAGAAGAGGTAGGTAAAGGGGATAAGGGGATGGAGTTCTTACAATGTGTACTGGACTCCTTTCTAATCCAATATGTAAAAAGGGAGGATTCGCTATTGGATCTAGAAATAGGGAATGAACCAGAGCAGGTAAGAGAAGTAAAAGTAGGGGAACATCTAGGCAATACTGATCATAATATAATGTGTTAAGATGATAATTGAGAAAGACATAAGTATGACAGAAACCAGGGTGATAGATTGGAGAAAAGCTGATTTTGAGGGACTGAAAATAGAACTAGCGAAAGTAAAATGGGCATCAATATTGTATGATCTGTAAAATTTACAATAGTGTTGTGAGCAGTTTGTGGCAGAGTAGAATGCAATCTGTATCCAGCCAAAAGTGGAAGTGTCCCCAACACCGATACCCCAAACACGAAAAAGTGCATTTACTTAATACTTCTCACATATGAGAAATGTTCAGAGCACTTGGACACCAAACTGAGAGTAAAGGAATTTGTGAGGGTGGTGGAAGGAGACTGAGGAACAGTCAGAAGGAAAGGCTATATGGAGACTGGGAAAGGCAGGTAAATAACGGTAAATATTAAACTGTCTTACCGTCTGACTGCAGGTACTGTCGGAACTAGGAAGAAAAACATGTTATAATTCCACTTTGAAATTTCCGAATGTTACACAAGAATTTATACATAATAAGAGTCCACACTATCCCTCCAAATAACTGACCATAATAAAACCACCATATCTCTATCCACTATTTTAACAGATGCATTAACCAATTCAGTTTAATTGGTTTATTGCCTCAGTTAAAAGAATAGATAGAGGAAGGTCATTCAACTGTTAAATATTTGCCCGTCGATACAGTAATTTCTATCTTTTTTTAAAAAATGTAGTCTGGTTGATGGTTTAGTCGTAGATTCCAATCCATCATGTCCTTAAAATATATCTGACTGTTAGTCAAATAGAAAGCATAATTCAGAGATAGAATTAATCTGTGTGAGATAAGTTAGCCTCATTATTTCAGTCGTAAGAGTCTGGTCTAGAAGTGAGAATAAGTGCATCTGCCTCGTCATACCCGAGTTTGGTGAAATGCTTCCACATTCAATAAACTGCCGAGCTTTCTCATGGTACATGGGGCAGTTTGGTTGCTTGCAGTGAATTGCAGTTTTCTCTGCTGTACACAGAAAATATGCCAGCAATACCTGGGAACAGAATTAGCAGCTCTTAGATTACAGCCTTTTGTTTTATTTTTACATAATCAAACATTGACTTAGGCTACAAGCCTAAAATGAATTACTTTCCTTTTAACATAAGAATTAAGAGCAGGAGTAGGCCAAATGGCTCCTCAAGCCCGCTCCGTCATTCAATAAGATTGTGGCTGATCTTCGACCTCAATTTCACTTTCCCGCCCAATCCCCATATCCTTTGATTCCCCTAGAGTCCAAAAATCTATCTATCTCAGCCTTGAATATACTCAACGGCTAAGCAGCCACAGCACTTTGGGCCAGAGAATTTCAAAGATTCACAACCCTCTGAGTGAAGAATTCCTTCTCATTTCAGTCTTAAAAGGCTAGCCATTTATCCTGAGACTATGCCCCCTAGTTCTAGGCTCTCCTGCCAGGGGAAACAACCTCTCAGCATTTATCCTATCAATTCCCCTCAGAATCTTATATGTTTCAATGAGATCACCTCTCATTCTTCTAAACCCCAGAGAGCATAGGCCCAATCTACACAATTGCTCCTCATAGGACAACCCTCTCACCCCAGGAATCAACCTAGTGAACCTTCGTTGCACCACCTCTAAGGCAAGTATATCCCTCCTTAAATAAGGAGACCAAAACTGTGCACAGTACTCAAGGTGTGGTCTCACTAGAATACTGTACAATTGTATCAAGACTTTTTTACTCTTGTACTCCAACCCTCTAGCAATAAAAGCCAACATGCCATTTGCCGTCCTAATTGCTTGCTGTACCTAAGAACATAAGAACATAAGAAACAGGAGCAGGAGTCGGCCATACGGCCCCTCGAGCCTGCTCTGCCATTCAATAAGATCATGGCTGATCTGATCATGGACTCAGCTCCACTTACCCGCCAGCTCCCCATATCCCCTTATCGCTCAAGAAACTGTCTATTTCTGTCTTAAATTTATTCAATGTCCCAGCATACAGCTATCTGTATGCTAGCTTTCTGTGTTTCTTGTACTAGGACACCAAAATCTCTCCGAACACCAACATTTAAATGTTTCTCACCATTTAAAAAATATTCTGTTTTTCTATTCTTCCTAGCAAAATGAATAAGCTCACATTTCCCCACATTATGCTCCATCTACCACCTTATTGCCCACTCACTTGACCTGTCTATATCCCTTTGCAGGCTCTTTGCATTCTCCTCACATCTTACTTTTCCACCTAGCTTTGTATCATAGGCAAACTTGGATACATTGCACTTGATTCCTTCATCTAAATCATTAATATAGATTGTAAATAACTGAGGCCCAAGCACTGATCCTTGTGGCACCCCATTAGTTACAACCTGTCAATCTGAAAATAACCCGTTTATCCCTACTCTCTGTTTTCTGTCCGGTAACCAATCCTTTATCCATGCTAATACATTACCCCCAATGCCATGTGTCCTTAACTTGCAAAACAACCTTTTATGTGGCACCTTATTGAATGCCTTTTGAAAATCTAAAAATACTACATAAGAACATAAGAAATAGGAGCAGGAATAGGCCATTTGGCCCCTCGAGCCTGCTCCGCCATTTAATAAGATCATGGTTGATCTTTTCATGGACTCAGCTCCACTTCCCTGCCCGCTCCCCATATCACTCAAAAATCTGTCTATCTCCGCCTTAAATATAATCAATGATCCAGCCTCCACAGCTCTGTGAGGCAGGGAATTCCACAGATTTACAACCCTCAGAGAAGAAATTCCTCCTCATCTCAGTTTTAAATGGGCGACCCCTTATTCTGAGACTATGCCCCCTAGTTTTAATTTCCCCTATGAGTGGAAATATCTTCTCTGCATCCACCTTGTCGAGCCCCCTCATTATCTTATATGTTGCGATAAAATAACCCCTCATTCTTCTGAACTCCAATGAGTAAAGGCCCAACCTACTCAACCCCCTCATCTCCATAATCAACCTAGTGAACCTTCTCTGAACAACCTCCAATGCAAGTATATCTTTCCTTAAATACGGAGACCAAAACTGCATGCAGTACTCTAGGTGTGGCCTTATCAATACCCTGTACAATTGTAGCAGAACTTATCTGCTTTTATACTCTGTCCCCCTTGCAATAAAGGCCAACATTCATTCCATTTGTCTTCCTGATTACTTGCTGTACCTGCATACTAACTTTTTGTGTTTTATGCACAAGGACCCCCCAGGTCCCTCTGTAATGCAGCATTTTGCAATTTTTCTTCATTTAAATTATAATTTGCTTTTCTATTTTTGCTGCCAAAGTGGATAATCTCACATTTTCCCACATTATACTCCATCTGCCAAATTTTTGCCCATTCACTTAGCTTGTCTATATCCCTTTGCAGATTTGTTGTGTCCTCCTCACAATTTGCTTTCCCACCCATCTTTGTATTATCAGCAAAACTTGGCTACATTACACTCAGTCCCTTCATCCAAGTCATTAATATAGATTGTAAATAGTTGAGGCCCCAGCACCGATCCCTGCGGCACCCCACTAGTCACTGTTTGCCAACCAGAAAATTACCCATTTGTCCCAACCCTCTGTTTTCTGTTAGTTAGCCAATCCTCTATCCATGCTAATATATTACCCCAACCCGGTGAACTTTTATCTTGGGCAGTAACCTTTTATGTGGCACCTTATCAAATGCCTTCTAGAAATCCAAATACACCACATCCACTGGTTGCCCCTTATTCACCCTGCTCGTTACATCCTCAAAGAACACCAGCAAATTTGTCAAACATGATTTCCTTTTCATAAAACCATGCTGACTCTGCTTGATTGAATCACGCTTTTCCAAATGTTCTGCTACTACTTCCTTAATAATGGACTCTAGCATTTTTCCAACAACAGATGTTAGGCTAACTGGTCTATAGTTTCCTGCTTTCTGTCTGCCTCCTTTTTTAAATAGGGGCGTTACGTTTGCGGTTTTCCAATCCGCTGGGACCTCCCCAGAATCCAGGGAATTTTGGTAGATTACAACCAATGCATCCACTATCTCTGCAGCCACTTCTTTTAAGACCCTAGGATGCAAGCCATCAGATCCAGGGGACTTGTCCACCTTTAGTCCCATTATTTTACCGAGTACTACATCTTTAGTGATAATGATTGTATTAAGTTCCTCCCTCCCTATAGCCTCTTGATTATCCACTATTGGGATGCTTTTAGTGTCTTCTACCATGAAGACCGATACAAAATATTTGTTCAAAGTCTCTGCCATTTGCTTGTTCCCCATTATTAATTTCCCAGTGTCATCCTCGAAGGGACCAAATCTTTTGCCACTCTTTTCCTTTTTATGTACCTATAGAAACTTTTATATTTCATGCTAGTTTGCTTTCATAATCTATCTTCCTGCTCTTTATTATTTTTTTAGTCATTCTTTGCTGGCTTTTAAAAGTTTCCAATCCTCTGGCCTCCCATTAGATTTGGCCAATTTGATACCATCCCTTATTTCCTTAGTTAGCCATGGATGGTTATCCCTTCTCTTAGTGTTTCCTTCTCATTGGAATATATTTTTGTTGAGAGTTATGAAATATCTCTTTGATTGTCTGCCGCTGCTCATCAATCGTCCCACACTTTAATCTATTTTCCCAGTTCACTTTAGCCAACTCTGCCTTCATACCTTTATTTAAGCTGAGGACACTGGTTTGTGATCCAACTTTCTCACCCTCCAACTGAATTTGAAATTCAACCATGCTATGGTCATTCATTCCTAGAGGATCCTTTACTAGGAGATCACTTATTAATCCTGTCTCATTACACAGTACCAGATCTAAGATAGTCTGCTCCCTGGTTGGTTCCGCAACGTACTGTTCAAGGAAACTATCCCGGATACACTCTATGAACTTTTCCTCAAGGCTACCCAGGCCAATTTGCTTTGTCCAATCAATATGAAGGTTAAAATTGCCCATGATTATTGCCATTCCTTTTTTACAAGCCTCCATTATTTCTTGATTTATACTCCGTCCAACAGTGTAGCTATTGTTAGGGGGCATATAGACTATGTCCACCAGCGACTTTTTCCCCTTATTATTCCTTATCTCCACCCAAACTGATTCTACATCTTGATCTTCTGAGCCAGTATAGTTTCTCACTAACGCACTGATCTCATCCTTTATTAACAGAGCTACCCCGCCTCCTTTTCTTTTCTGTCTGTCCTTCCGAGTTGTCAAATACCCCTTAATATTTAGTTTCCAGCCTTGGTCACCTTGCAACCACGTCTCTGCAATGGCTATGAGATCATACCCATTTGTATCTATTTGTGCCTTCAACTCATCTATTTTGTTATGAATGCTGCGGCATTCAGAAGAAGAGCTTTTAAATTTGTTTTTTTACCATTTTATTCCTGCTTTGACCCTACTTTCTGATATACTTTTATGTTTATACATTCTGTCGCTTCCTGTCACGCTCTGGTTTTCATTTCCCCCTTATTATTTGACTTTTTAAATTTCCACTCACCTGAACCCTCCCCAAAGCCCTCTCTACATCCACTGGTTCCCCATTATCTACCCTGCTAATTACATCATTAAAAATCTCTAATAAAGTTGTCAAACACGATTTACCTTTCATAAAACCATGTTACTGCTGCCTATCATATCATAATTTTCTAAGTACCCTGTTACCACTACCTTAATAATGTATTCCAGCAGTTTCCCGACAACTGATGTCAGGCTAACCAATCTGTTCCCTGTTTTCTCTCTCTCCCCTTTCTTGAATAGCGGAGTTACATTTGCTACCTTACAATCCATTGGGACCGTTCCTGAATCTGGGGAATTTTAGAAGATCACAACCAATGCACCACGATCTCTGCAGCCACCTCTTTTAGAACCCTTGGGATGTAAGCCATCAGGTCCAGCAGATTTGTCGGCTTTAGTTTCCCATTATTTTCTCAAGTACTTTTTCTAACTTTAAGTTAATTACTTTAAGTTCTTTGCTCTCATTAGCCCCTTGGTTCCCCACTATTTTTGTTATACTTTTTGTGTCTTCTACTGTAAAGATAAATACAAAATATTTGTTTAAAGTCTCTGCCTTTTTCCGCAAAATTATTTCTTCTGTCTCAGCCTCTAAGGGACCAACATATACTTTTGCTCCTTTTTACATACTTGTCGAAACTCTTACAATCTGTTTCAATATTTCTTGCTAATTTACTCTCGTATTTAATTTTCTCCCTTTTTATCAATTCTTTTGGCTGGTTTCTAAAGCTCTCCCAATCCTCAGGCCTACTACTATTCTTTACAACAGTATAAGCTTCTTCTTTTAATCTGATGCTATCCTTAACTTCTTTAGTTAGTCACAGATGGATCACTTTTCCCGTGGAGTTTTTATTTCTCAATGGAATGTATATTCGTTGAGAATTTTGGAATATTTCATAAGAACTTAAGAAATAGGAGCAGGAGTAGACCATCTGATCCCTCGAGCCTGCTCCGCCATTCAATAAGATCATGGCTGATCTGATCTTGGCCTCAACTCCACTTCCCTGCCCTCTCCCCATAACCCTTAATTCCCTTATCTTTCAAATTTCGTTAAATGATTGCCACTGTTTATCTACTGTCAGACCTTTTGATCTAATTTCCCAATCTCCCTCAGCCAACCCGCTCCTCATACCTATGTAATATGTTTAAGTTTAAGACTCTAGTGTCAGACTTAATGTCGCTCTCAAACTTAATGTGAAATTCTATCCCTAGATGATCCTTTACTATAAGATTGCTAATTAACTCTGTCTCATTACACAAAACAAGATCTAAAATAGCCTATTCCCTGGTTGGTCCATAAAATATTATTCTAGGAAATTATCTCGAATACATTCTATGAACTCGTCCTCCAGACTACCCTTGGCAATGTGATTGCCCAATCTATGTATCGATTAAAGTCCCCCACAATTATTGTATTGCCTTTGTTACAAGGTACTATTATTTCTTGATTAATACTCTGTCCAATGGTAGGGCTACTGATTTCTGCCCCTTGTCATTTTGGGCCTCTGAGCATAAATCTGGTGCATTTTTGTAATTTCCAACAGTACAGGCAGAAAAGTACAAGGTGGTTATTTTTACATTCACATAGGTGGAACTAACTCCTGAACCATTTAGTCCTGTATATTCAGTTTATTTTAAAATAAGTAACACATTAAAGAAATGCAAGTTTGGCTTCAAGTGATCAAATGATCATATAAAATTACACTGATAAATACTTCCCCCAATGCGGTTGGAGGTGATGGGGATGAACTCTTCAAAACACCAGAGGAGTGCAGAAGAGAATGGACTTTTACACTGGGTAGTATCAATACTTACTTAAAACAGAACAACAGATAGATTCATTAGCTGATGAAGCTGAAGATATTTATGTATAAATATGTTTCAGAGCCACTGGTAAAATAATTTTGATGCGTCTCACTGGATCCTCAATGCATTTATAACCTTTGCACTCAGGTATTACCATTACCCTCAGAACGTGCTTAACTGATTATGCTGTGTCAATTCTGAAGCAGCATTGGTGTCAGCTCTCGAGAGATTCACAACTCAAGATAGTCCTTCTATTTGAAATAGGCCAATGCATTAGCAGAAAAGATTATAGTTTTGTGGGTGTGACTATATTAAAAGAAGTTTGCAGAATAGCAGATGGTCTGAATATGGATGGTATAATGTATATTATACTGCAAACAGTTCTAACCTCCGAGAGTCAAGATAATTGCCTTTACCTCCCCCTGTTGTGGGCCTAAAGGTGACTGTTCAATTAATTTTCAAGCTGTCTCGTAAGCATAATTTCAAAAGCTGGCTGAAGTTTCTGGTGTTGAGGGAGTTGGAGGGCAATGACAAAAATCCTTTAAACATGATCTGAAAGAAAGCATAAAATGTTGGAAAAGAGCAGCCTCTGTTAACGTGTCTGACTGGGACCGTGGGCCAGTTTTGCTGACGTGTCCCACCTGAAATATTAACATCTTTCCTTTCAAATGCCGACTGTTGGACTGAGCTAGATGATCTCAGCAGAGACAGAAGAAGGTTGCTGCAATTGTCCCATGGGCTAGGGAGGAAGAAAATGAACAAGGACTTGTGCTCCTGAATAGTGGGGAAATGCACGGACGAGCGGCAAGATGGAAAGTTTAATTACCTCATGGTTTAAATGCATCCTTGGACACTTTTTGTTTCTGCATCTCCTGTGACGAAACCAATCCAGGCAGGTCTCCAATGATCCCTTGCAGCTTGTTCGATGCTGGAACTTGCAGTGCCCCTGTGGAAACAGATATGGAATATCTAAACTACATGTTGATAAGAATATCCAAAGTATGACACAGCAAAAGGTTCAGGATCCACAGCAGCAAGTAACAGAAAGCAGAATATTTCATCTTTTCCATTATGATGAAACAAAAGCATACAAAAATAGTGCAGCCAATGAGAGTCTAGTTCTATATCAATGAAGTCACTATTCTAACAAATGATTTTATTATAACTATTATCCCATTTGGAAAACAATTCAAAAACGTTTAATCCTATAGACAATGTCCAATCTGCAGTCAAAAAATACCCATGATATCCAAACTCAACAGAACTGATAACTACTCCTCTATTTCAGGTTGACTCTTCAATACCTCATGTCTTTTCTGAATGTCTTCTATTTCCATTCAAGCCTCTTGTCTGAATAATAACCTTACGGGTAAGGGTATTCCATGGAGAAATGCTCTCATGCCACGGAATGGGGAGATTTAGCGGAGCTTCCAATCTCAGTCTCGCTGCAATAAGAACAGCAGAAGCCTAGTGTAAGACAGGGGAGACGGAAGATCAAGGGAAGCTTTATCATTGGGCAATGCCAAAACATCGCCCAACAGATGGAACAGGAGTCCAGGGAATGCACTGCCATCTGACCTATTGGCCACAGACGATGCATGATTCAAGGAGACCAGAAAGTGGGGTAAGTATTGGAAGAAATAGAGGATAACCATACCTGTGAAAAATAATAGGAAGGATTTTTCACTGTCGAGCCCTCAGATTAATGGTAAATGTAGGATGGCAAATTCAGCTGGAGTCCATTCCACCTGATTTTTAACATTCTCATCCTTGTTTTCAGATTTCTCCATGACCGCGACTCTCCTTTTCTCCTTCAGCCTTACATTCCTCCGAGATCTCAGCGCTCCTCCGATTCTGGCCTCTTGCGCATCCCCAATTTTAATCACTCCATCATTCGTAGTTGTGCCTTCAGCTGCTTAGAGCTTAAGCTCTGGAATTCCCTCCATAAACCTCTCCACCTCTTTAGCTCTCTGTGCTCCTTAAAGCCTACCTCTTTGATCACCTGTCCCAATATTTCCTTATGTGGCTCAGTGTCAAATCTTTTTTGATAACACTTCTGTGAAGTATCTTGGAACGTTTGACTCTATTAAAGGTGCTATATAAATGCATTATATGAAGGTCCTGTAAGTTGTTGTTGTTTGTTACTACTCAAAACTTTAATGTACAAAAGGTACAATTCTGTATACACAGGAGCAGTAAAAAGAATATCTCCCCTAATGAATCCAAAAAGTATTTTCTATTGGGTTTGAAAAGTACAAGCTGAGTTTTGCTATCACTAAAACTTTAATCTACAAAGATAAATTCCACCGCAGGAAGTAAAATCAGACTTACATTGTTACAGCAAGTATACTGAAAGTAGAAGCAATCAATGTTTTCCAGCTTGTAGCCCTGCATTAAAAACATAAGCATGGGTAAAGATCAGCCAAATGCTGGGGTTAAACTCAACCGTTTTAATTCGTTTTCCCATCAATTACATGTTACATTTCTCACTTCTGAAAACAAAAATCACATCGCACAAACCTCCCTCCATCAATCACGTTTATCCCTTTAATCTTATGCTTAATCTCAGTAGATTTGCATTCCACTATTCTTGCTATAAATGCTTTCATTTTCTTAACTTTTTTAATTGCCTTACCTTATAGGCTAGATAATGCTAGAAACAAATCCACTAACTTTCCCATTGACTTTCCGAGTCACCTGGTACTAATTCATTTTTTATGCATGGTACTCACGATTTCATCCAACATGTAACATTTTGCATTTGCCAATATTAAACTTCATCAGCCAGGGCTCACCATACTTTTTAGTGTGTATGGTGTTTAGGGATGTATATTTATTTGAGTGCACACAGAGAAGAGCAACAAGAATAATTCCAAGTATATGGGAGATGACCTATAAGTAAAAGTTTAAGAAGTTCAGCCTACTGGTTGGCGGGACGGAACCTGGTGTAGTCAGGCCTGTAGGAAGAACGCATTTAACTTAAAGTAAGCCGACAGTTAAAGGGTTAACAAGCTGCCAGCAGGACCAAAATTCAGGAAGCGATTACTCAAACAGAGACACTGACACGATTGATTGACTTTATCAAATTACACAATGACATGTGTTTGTTTAAACAGAGTGATTATTTGCACTAGTTTTATAAGCGTCCTTCTGTGCCCTGGACTCTGCCCTCAACGCCGAGGCATGCGCATCACCTTCCTCCCGCGCACGTGCAGACTCCTCGAACCCGACACCGGAAGTCGGACATGTATTGTGAGCTGGAGCTATACCGCGTGGAGCTCTGTCGCTGTGTTTAGCTTTTGGATTATCTTCAGGACTTTTGCCTAGAATATCGCTGTGATTATCCACACAAACATTGTCACTGCCTTCTGTGGGGAGAGGAGAGAGAGGAGGGAGAGAGAGAGGGGGGGAGGGAGGGGGAAGAGAGAGGAGGGAGGGAGGGGGGAGAGAGGAGGGGGGGAGGAGGGAGGGAGGGGGGAAGAGAGAGGAGGGAGGGGGGAAGAGAGAGGAGGGAGGGGGGAAGAGAGAGAGAGGAGGGAGGGAGGGTGGGGGGAAGAGAGGGAGGGGGGGGAGGGAGGGGGTGGGGGGAAGAGAGAGAGAGGAGGGAGGGAGGGGGGAAGAGAGAGGAGGGAGGGAGGGGGGAGGAGGGAGGGGGGAGGAGGGAGGGAGGGGGGAAGAGAGAGAGAGGAGGGAGGGAGGGGGGAAGAGAGAGAGAGGAGGGAGGGAGGGGGGAAGAGAGAGAGAGGAGGGAGGGAGGGGGGAAGAGAGAGAGAGGAGGGAGGGAGGGGGGAAGAGAGAGAGAGGAGGGAGGGAGGGGGGAAGAGAGAGAGAGGAGGGAGGGAGGGGGGAAGAGAGAGAGAGGAGGGAGGGAGGGGGGAAGAGAGAGGAGGGAGGGAGGGGGAAGAGAGAGAGAGGAGGGAGGGAGGGGGGAAGAGAGAGAGAGGAGGGAGGGAGGGGGGAAGAGAGAGAGAGGAGGGGGGAAGAGAGAGAGAGAGGAGGGAGGGAGGGGGGAAGAGAGAGAGAGGAGGGGGGAAGAGAGAGAGAGAGGAGGGAGGGAGGGGGGAAGAGAGAGAGAGGAGGGAGGGGGGAAGAGAGAGAGGAGGGAGGGAGGGAGGGGGGAAGAGAGAGAGGAGGGAGGGAGGGGGGAAGAGAGAGAGGAGGGAGGGAGGGGGGAAGAGAGAGAGGAGGGAGGGAGGGGGGAAGAGAGAGAGGAGGGAGGGAGGGGAGGAGGGAGGGGGGAAGAGAGGAGGGAGGGAGGGAGGGGAGGAGGGAGGGGGGAAGAGAGAGAGGAGGGAGGGAGGGGGGAAGAGAGAGAGGAGGGAGGGGGGAAGAGAGAGAGGAGGGAGGGAGGGAGGGAGGGGGGAAGAGAGAGAGGGGGGAAGAGAGAGAGGAGGGAGGGAGGGAGGGGGAAGAGAGAGAGGGGGGAAGAGAGAGAGGAGGGAGGGAGGGGGGAAGAGAGAGAGGAGGGAGGGAGGGGGAAGAGAGAGAGGAGGGAGGGAGGGGGGGAAGAGAGGAGGGAGGGAGGGGGGAAGAGAGAGAGGAGGGAGGGAGGGGGGGAAGAGAGGAGGGAGGGAGGGGGGAAGAGAGGAGGGAGGGAGGGGGAAGAGAGGAGGGAGGGAGGGAGGGAGGGGGGAAGAGAGGAGGGAGGGAGGGAGGGAGGGGGGAAGAGAGGAGGGAGGGGGGAAGAGAGAGAGAGGAGGGAGGGAGGGGGGAAGAGAGAGGAGGGAGGGAGGGGGGAAGAGAGAGGAGGGAGGGAGGGAGGGGAAGAGAGGGGGGGAAGGGGGGAGGGGGGAAGAGAGAGAGAGGAGGGAGGGAGGGAGGGGGGAAGAGAGAGAGGAGGGAGGGAGGGAGGGGGGAAGAGAGAGAGGAGGGAGGGAGGGGGGAAGAGAGAGAGGAGGGGGAAGGGAGGGAGGGAGGGGGGAAGAGAGAGAGGAGGGAGGGAGAGAGGAGGGAGGGAGAGAGGAGGGAGGGAGAGAGGGGGAAGAGAGAGAGGAGGGAGGGAGAGAGGAGAGAGGAGGGAGGGAGGGAGAGAGGAGGGAGGGAGGGAGGGGGGAAAGAGAGAGAGGGAGGGAGGGGAGGGAGGGGGGAAAGAGAGAGAGGGAGGGGGGAAAGAGAGAGAGGGAGGGAGGGGGGAGGGAGGGGGGAGGGAGAGAGAGGGAGGGAGGGGGGAAAGAGAGAGAGGGAGGGGGGAAAGAGAGAGAGGGAGGGAGGGGGAAAGAGAGAGAGGGAGGGAGGGGGAAAGAAAGAGAGGGAGGGAGGGGGGAAAGAGAGAGAGGGAGGGAGGGAGGGGGGGAGGGAGGGGGGAGAGAGGGAGGGAGGGAGGGGGGGAGAGAGGGAGGGAGGAGGGGGGGGGAGAGAGGGAGGGAGGGGGGAGAGAGAGAGGGAGGGAGGGAGGGAGAGGGAGGGGGAGAGAGAGGGGGAGGGAGGGGGGAGAGAGAGGGGGAGGTAGGGGGGAGAGAGAGAGAGAGGAGGGAGGGGGGAGAGAGAGAGGGAGGGAGGGGGGAGTGAGAGGGAGGGAGGGGGAGAGAGGGAGGGAGGGGGGAGAGAGAGAGGGAGGGAGGGAGGGGGGAGAGTGAGGGAGGGTGGGGGGAGGGTGGGAGGGAGGGAGGGGGGGAGAGAGAGGGAGGGAGGGAGGGGGGAGGAGGGTGGGAGGGAGGGGGGTGGGAGGGGGGAGAGAGGGAGGGAGGGGGAAGGGTGGGAGGGAGGGGGAGAGAGAGGGAGGGAGGGGGGAAGTGAGAGGAGGGTGGGGGGTTGTGTGAGGGTGGGAGGGGTAGTGTGAGAGAGGGTGGGAGGGAGGGAGTGTGTGTGGGAGGGAGGGGTGTGTGTGGGAGGGGGAGTGGGAGGGTGGGTGGGTGGTGTGGGTGGGTGGGTGGGGGGTGTGGGTGGGTGGGGGGAGTGGGAGGGGGGGAGAGGGTGGGGGGTGAGGGTGGGGGGTGGGTGGGGGGAGGGTGGGGGGGGTGGGTGGGGGGGTGTGGGTGGGGGGGGTGTGGGTGGGTGGGTGGGGGGTGTGGGTGGGTGGGGGGGGGGTGTGGGT